>NC_057389.1:49896941-50173176 GCF_019320065.1 Cervus canadensis
ATCCCTATTTGTCACCTGAAGTGTTTAAACATTGGCACATGCCCCCTGGCAGACAGATGAGATTTAAACATCAGATAAAGAGTTAGAACAGATGGATTCTTGTCTTCCCCAATCCCATGGAGAACATGGTTATTCTAGAGAACAGTGACAAACCCTGGAAAGTTATGTTGTGATGGCTAGCTGACATTTAGTTTGCCCTACAACTGTATTGTTAAAAAACAGCATTCAGTTTCCCTACATTTAACTATGAGACTTTTATGGTGTGTGTCTTATGATGATGTTAAAATACTCAGTTGATTGGAATTCTGAGGAATATGTGAGCTCAGTACCCTGTTGACACCTATAAAACAAGGGTGCATCCCCACTGCCTTCAACATTCTTGACTACAAAAAAAGAAGCCCAAGAAAGAGAAGAATATTTTAACTCCAGTTAGATTCTTAGTGGTAACAGATAAAAACCTATTTCAGTGAGACCAAAGTAACTTGAGAAATAGCCCAGGGTGGATTTTCCATGGCCACAGGATGGCCCTTTATAAAGTCATGAAACATTAGGCAATAGCAGAGATAAGAGGGGAAGGCTGCCATCTACTGCCCACCACAGTGAACAAAGGTGTGCATCTGTGAGGGGCAAGTAGGTATTGTAGAGAGAGAGCATATTAGATAAAAATTCCAGTATGGTATCTAAGCAAGAATAGACAGAAGATAATAGGGACCAGAAACTTACAGGGGTTTCTGGGCAATGGTTTCCAACAAGAGTGATACTGCATTGTGATAGGGGAAAGTGGTAGTTTCAATAATTGAAAATGGATTGATTATCCACAAATCTATGTTTAAAAAGATTGAATCTTGACACCTAGCTACATCATCTATAAAAATTAATTACAGGGGATTGTAGAACTTCTAGAATTATATAGAATATCTTCATAATTTTGCAGCAGGCAAAACTTTCTTAAACAGGAGACTCTCCCCCAAAAAAGAACATTAATGATAAAGAAAAAGATTGCTAAATTGGAACCTGTTAAGATTAAGGACCTTTGTTCATCAAAAGATATCACTGAAAAAATGAAAATGTAAGCCACTCAATAGAAGAACATATTTGTAATACATAGATCAAAAGGAAAGTGAAGCTGGAGGAGTAAAGAAACTTGAGCGGTTGTCAGTGGCAATATTAAATCAGGAACCCAGGCCTCCTAAAGCTTAAGCTAGTGCTAACCATGTCACTAAACTCAAATGCTCAAGTAGCTGTTTCATGCATCCGAAAGAACAAACAAGAGATTTGAGGTCAGATGTCAGATATGCATTGTGTGTGTGCTCGGTTGCTCAGTGTCCTGCTCTTTGCAACCCCACAGACTGTAGCCTGCTAGTTTCCTCTGTCCATAGCAAAAATACTGGAGTGGGTTGCCATTTCCTCCTCCAAGGGATCTTCCCAACCCAGGGATCAAACCCACATTTCCTGCATTGCAGGGAGATGCCTTATCACTGAACCACTGGGGAAGCTCCAGATATACATTATATAAATATACATATGTATACACACACATAGATATAGAAACATATATACACATACATGTGTATATATATCAGTTCAGTCACTCAGTCATGTCTGACTCTTTGGGACCCCCTGGACTGAAGCATGCCAGGCCTCCCTGTCCATTACCAACTCCCAGAGCTTGCTCAAACCCATGTCCATTGAGTTGGTGATGCCATCCAACCATCTCATCCTCTGTCATCCCCTTCTCCTCCTGCCTTCAATCTTTTCTAGCACCAGGGTCTTTCCCAAGGAGTCAGTTCTTTGCGTCAGGCGGCCAAAGTATTGGAGCTTCAGCTTCAGCATCAGTCCTTCCAGTGAATATTCAGGGTTGATTTCCTTTAGGGTTGACTGGTTTGATCTCCTTGCAGTCCAAGGAACTCTCAAGAGTCTTCTCTAGCACCACAGTTCAAAAGCATCAATTCTTTGGTGCTCAGCCTTCCTTATGGTCCAGTTCTCACATCCATATGTGACTACAGGAAAATATGTGTATGTTAGTATTTGATCTCTGTGATCAGAAACATGACAATTGAAATCTTTGTGCCTTAGTTTCCTTACTTGTAAAATGGAAATAATAATGCTATAGGGTCTTTAAATGATGGAAATAAAGTATCACAGTGCCTGGCATAAAGTTTTGAAATTTTTTAGCTACAATGACCATAGTTATAGTAATGATGATGATCTAATTTTTTTAAGTATTATTAAATGATAGGTTTATGAACTTCTATGAGAGATTAAAGAGGAGGGGGAATCATAACTAATTGAATAAAGGACCATAGATATTTTAGCCAAGCTTTAGAGGATGGGTACAAAATCATTGGTACCTTTTAAGAGAGTAGGCAGTATAAGGAAAAGAAGAGATTTTTTAAGAAAAATCAGAAAGGTCCATGAATAATGAAAAATGAGATTTAAGAGTTAAGCTGCAGCTAAGTCAAAGAAGTCTTCAAATGTCAGGTTAAATATATAAGGCTGAGTCTCTCCAATTTCTGTAATTTTTATACCAGTCAAATCTTGAGAACGGGATGTGAAAATTAACAGGTGCTCAACCAATTTCCCCATTCCAGCCAATACTGTCAGCACCCATTACAACAGTTCTCTTAAGGTTTGTCATCATTCTTTATTCAGGTGAATAATTAGTCCTTGACACAAGGGACAGTAGGTCATAATACATTTGACTGAGTTCCTGATACTGATGGATATGTACACAGAGAGGTAAACACATTAAATATGACTAATAGTCTACAACAGTAGCCGAATTGTTCCAACCAGTGCTCATCCCATCCTCTAGGGCACATAGTATTTATTCTAACAGTATTTATTCTGTCTAAATATTGATCATAAGAAGCCTAAATGTTTTACCATTATTCCAATCCATGGAAGGAAGAGTGATGTTATTACCAGCTAGCAATTACTATTCCAAGGGAGATAAAAGAATATTTTTGCACAATATTTATTTTTCTAGGTTTATTTTTACTCAAAGCAAATATATTATGAAATGCATTTTTTTTGGTATAGCTAGCCTTTATAACACAAAGTCTTGAACATATGAAATGCATTTTTATAGTTAAAGAAAATAATTTTCCCAGAATTCTATCACAGTTGAAACAGCAGTATTGTAATTAGAGCCAGGTTTGTCTCTTCATGTCCTCTTCAATTTGTGCCTCCAAAGAGCAGTCTCCTATTATAATTTAGGGCAATTTCTGACTAGAATTTTATCCAGATTCTATAGTGAATAAGAAAACAAGATTGAATGGAGTCCATGGGATTTCATTGTAGCGAAATGTTTTTCAAATTTCAAGTCAGGACTGGTGAACTATGAAATAGGACAGAATAAAATGTACCAAGAATCATCGTGTATCATAAGATTGTGTTTTATTTCTTAACAGTCTACTTGTCTATGACATACATATGTGTGTATGTATATACCAGGCAATAACACAAAAGCTATGTTTTACTTTGGGTCCAGAGTCAAAATGTCTAATAATCACTGTTTTGGAAAGAGCCTGGGTTTTGGCATCAGATGAGTCTAAATCTCAATGTTTTACTACTGCTATTAATATCTAAAGAGTTCCTGTTCCAGGGCGCTCAGGGCTGGTGCACTGGGATAACCCTGAGGGATGGGATGGTGAGGGAGGTGGGAGGGAGGGTCAGGATGGGGAACACATGTACACCCATGGTAATTCATGTGAATATATGGCAAAACCCCCCACAATATTATAAAGTAATTAGTCTCCAATTAAAATAAATTTTAAAAAAAGAAAAAAGAGTTCCTGTCCCAAGTCAATCCTCTCTCCTCAGACTACTTGTGAAACCAAAGAAAAATTCCTTTTCTACTAAAATTCAAATATTAACAGCCCCAACCCTTTATGGTGGCTATTGGAAACTTCTTATTGACAACAAAACTAATATTTAAATTATGATTTGAGATGAATAAATCTTTACTCATTCAGCTGATATTTATAAATGCTTAGCTTAAACTCCATGAGAGCAGAAATCATATGGATTTCCCTTGCACTCAAGCCAGATTTTTTAAATAGTAAGGCTCTATGAATATTCCATTATAACAATGGTTGAGCAAATAAAAGACTAAAGAAGCCAGTGAATGACTACTCTATTGCAGGCACTGGAGTAAAAATGAACAAGGCATAAAACTGAGTCTTTAAGAAAATCAGATATATACATGTACTACTTAAGTTTTTAGTAAATATTTATTTAGAACCTACTCTTTTCCAGGTACTTTGCTAGCTACTACAATAAACTAAACAACAAAATTTGCTCCCTAAAGGTGAAGAGAATATTACATAATAATCATAAAAGCAGCTATAGAGTGTAAGTTAAGTACTATGCAGGGTATCAGGAAATAGTCAAATAACAAAACTTAATATAGACGCAGAAGAGAATTAGGAAATGCTCAGAAAAGCAGCTCCATGAGCAAATGTAGCCTGAATCTGAGGGTTAAAAGCTAGATGCTCCCCCACGCTGCGCCCCTTCAAGAGAGAACAGAGAAAAGACCAGTGTAGACTGACAGACTGAACTAGCAGGAAACTGATGGGGAATAAAGTAAGAGACATAGACAGGAGCCAAGTCATTCAAATCAGCCTTTCCTAAGGATGTTGAACCATGGGAAACTGAAGAGCTGCATGATCACATGTACACTCTATAAAGATCACTGAATTATTCCATGGAGGGTAGCTTTGAAGATGAAATAACAGTAGATGCTGTTGGGAAACTACCTGAAAGAAATTTCGGAATGTCAAAGTGGAAATGATTGCATCATCTTAGATATGACCATGTAAGAGAATGAGAAGTGTCCAGAATTGAGGTTATTTTGGACACGAAGTCAAGAAGAGACCTTGGTGAGGAATTGAGTGGAAGATGGCACATGGTGAGGGCAGAGGAAGGCATCAAGGAAAACACTTAGGTCTTGACTTGACCAACAAACTGGAAGAAAGAGAAGTAATTGGGAGGCTGAAGAGACAAATGTTTGTGGTAAATGATTAAGACAGTAGTATAACATTAAATTTGAAGTGTCGATAGGATGTTCAAAATTTTCAGGAAGGCACTTAATATCAGGTATGAAGACCAGAGGAGAGATCTAGCAAAGAGATATATATATGAGAAATATACACAATTTTACATATGTAATTTAAATAATGTAGATAAATGTGCTCACCTCAGTTCAGTTCAGTTCAGTCACTCAGTCATGTCTGACTCTTTGCGACCCCATAGACTGCAGCACGCCACGCTTCCCTGTCCATCACCAACTCCTGGAGCTTACTCAAACTCATGTCCATTGAGTCAGTGATGCCATCCAACCACCTCATCCTCTGTCGTCCCCTTCTCCTCCCACCTTCAATCTTTCCCAGCATTGGGGTCTTTTCAAATTAGTCAGCTCTTCGCATCAGGTGGCCAAAGTACTGGAGTTTCAGCTTCAACATCAGTCCTTCCAACAAATATTGAGGACTGATTTCCTTTAGGATAGACTGGATCTCCTTGAAGCCCAAGGGACTCTCAAGAGTCTTCTCCAACACCATAGTTCAAAAGCTTCAATTCTTCGGTGCTCAGCTTTCTTTATAGTCCAACTCTCACATCCATACATGACTCCTGAAAAAAACCATAGCTTTGACTAGACGGATCTTTGTTGGCAAAGTAATGTGTCTGCTTTTTAATATGCTGTCCAGATTGATCATAGCTATCCTTTCAAGCAGCAAGCATCTTTTAATTTCATGGCTGCAGTCACCATCTGCAGTGATTTTGGAGCCCAGAAAAATAGTCTCTCACTGTTTCCTTTGTTTCCCCATGCATTTGCCATGAAATAATTGGACTGGATGCCATGATCTTTGTTTTCTGAATGTTGAGTTTTAAGCCAACTTTCTCACTCTCCTCTTTCACTTTCATCAAGAGGCTCTTTAGTTCTTCTTCGCTTTGTGCCCTAAGGGTGGTGTCATCTGCATATCTGAGGTTATTGACATTTCTCCTGGCAATCTTGTTTCCAGCTTGTGCTTCATCCAGTCCAGCACTTTGCATGATGTACTCTGCATACAAGTTAAATAAGCAGGGTGACAATATACAGCCTTGACGTACTCCTTTCCCAATTTGGAACCAGTCTGTTGTTCCATGTCCAGTTCTAACTGTTGCTTCTTGACCTGCATACAGATTTCTCAGGAGGCAGGTCAGGTGGTCTGGTATTCCCATCTCTTGAAGCATTTTCCACAGTTTGTTGTGATACACACAAAGGATTTGGTGTAGTCTATAAAACAGAAATAGATATTTTTCTGGAACTCTCTTGCTTTCTCATTGATCCAATGGATGTTGGCAATTTGATCTCTGGTTCCTCTGCCTTTTCTAAATACAGCTTGAACATCTGGATGTTCACTGTTCACGTACTGTTGGAGCCTCTCTTGGAGAATTTTGAGCATTGCTTTGCTAGTGTGTGAGATGAATGCAACTGTGCAATAGTTTGAACATTCTTTGGCATTGCCTTTCTTTGGGATTGGAATGAAAACTGACATTTTCCAATCCATTGGCCACTGCTGAGTTTTCCAAATTTGCTGGCATATTGAGTGCAGCACTTTCACAGCATCATCTTTTAAGATTTGAAATAGCTCAACTGAAATTCCACCACCTCCACTAGCTTTGTTCATAGTGATGCTTCCTAAGGCCCACCTGACTTCACATTCCAGGATGTCTGGCTCTAGGTGAGTGATCACACCATCGTGGTTATCTGGGTTATGAAGATCTTTTTTGTATAGTTCTTCTGTGTATTATTGCCACCTCTTCTTAATATCTTCTGCTTCCTCTTGCCACCTCTGCTTAATATCTTCTTTTTCTCCATAACCATTAGTATAATCTGATATACTTTATTTGGTTACTTTTTTATTGCCTATCTCTCCCAAACTGAAAAGTCATGGAAGCTTCATGAGGACAGTGATCCATCCCCATAGATTAGTACAGTTCTTTTTTTTCTATTGAATACAATTAACATACATCAAGACCTGGAAGGGTCTACGATGTCACCCTGGTTGGAAGCTGACACGTTATTCTGCCATAGTTAAAGGCAGTCTGAGAGAAGACTCCTGACTCAGAGATAAGAGATGTAATTACTCAATAGCAATAGGCAGAGTCCCTGCGTTTGCTCTGGTTCCCCAGGCCCAGCCTCCATAGCACGACATGAAGACGGCCAAGGAAACATACAGCGAAAACACAGTGTGTTACAGGGAAGGATGCCAAGCTTTTAAAAATCCCTAATTTTTCTCAAGGGCACTAATTCCCCAGTGGTCCAACAGTAAGGACTTGATGCTTTCACTGCCATGGCCCAGGTTCAATCCCTGACTGGGAAACCAAGATACCACAAGCCATGTGATGCAGATACACAAAAAAAGCATTGTACCTGCCTAAACTTTGCCCTAGTGAGAGATACTATCTTATACCCAGTGGCAAACAAACCTCCCCTTTACACCAGAGAGAGAGACTATTCTACATTCCAAGGCTGTTTCCCATACAAACACTCTTGAAAAGATTGTTTGAAACACATGCAGTCAATGTCTCTACCCGTAAGACATGCAGAAAGATGAGAAAGAATTGAGAATTATCTCCCTAAACCACACATGATTCCAAAATAAACACAAGGCATATTTGGGGATGAAAGATCAATTCTTTGAGGTAGGTGCTGTTATTATTTCCACCCCCAGGTGACCTGCTTTTCCAAGGACATAGAGCTGGTAAGAGTCTCTGGGGAGCCCACTCTGTGTGTGGAGTACACACACCTTAGGAAAGAGAGTCCTCCTTACCTCTAACCTGGCCCTCTGGCAGCTACTTTAGGCTTTGTGAATGGGTGGCCAAAAAAGACAGAAAAGAGAGAAAGAATTTTAAAAGCTGAAGAAAAAGAAGCAAGAATGGAGTTTTTTAGATATTCAAACCTCTTCATACACCCAGAATTACAGAGGACAAGAACTTTTGAGTTCACCTTACAGATGAGAAAATCAGGACTTGTCTATGGGCTTTCTCTCCACAGTCAGAGGAAGTTAGGGCAAGAACCAGCTAACCACTAGTAATCTCTTCCTGACAGTCTTTACCTGGCACATTTCAGGCCTAGGGCATTCCTCTCTTACACCTTTCTTACAGTGGTGGTGTGCCCTAAACCTGGAGGACGGGCTATGCTGTGGAGTCAATCAATAACCAAGGAGATCTGTGACACAGAGCAGGAGGTGGAGACTGGGAGCCCATGCTGCCTATATGACCCTTCCCGTCCCAGGGCTCCAGAGCGAAGTGGTAAGTTGGGTGCAGTTTTTGACTCAGCTCTAGAACCAGCACTTCAGCCATGAAGGTGGCAAGCATCTTTCTCCTCACTGCATTGTTCCTGATGAGTTTATCTGGTACGTGTCTTTGGGTATTTTTCTGATTTGAGTAAAATCTTTTTGACCTGTTGCTTTATTGAGCACATTACTTTCAAGACTTAGAGTCTACTCTTGGACAGATCTTTTGGTTCTAGGGAGGTGAAATAAGATCAGTGGATGAGAATTATATATAGAAAAATGGATTTTAACATAACACAGGAAAACAATTTTACTAGTGCTCAGACATGAAATGTTTTTTTCCCTCAGGTAATGAAGCTGACTCTTCATCAGAGATATGGTAGAAAAATGAAGGGATTATTTAAACATCAAGTACCCTTCTAGCTCTGTACATGTTTAAGGCCAATTTACAAATTTTATGTTCTCATGGAATTGCAGAAATAGGTAACAATGGTTTCCAGTTATTCAGTGTACAGAGCAGAGTTTAAGAATTTGACTTTTGACCTACAGAATATTTTTTATAAAAATATTCTTCTTGAATAGATGGTGTATGTATATCTTCAAACTGTCCTGATAACGCTGAGAGACGATCTGAACCCCCAGAATCGGCATCAGCTTCCTTTTTGTCTTTGGAAATGGTTAACGTGTTAAATTTTTTATCAGATCTAGCAAAGAAACCAAATCAACACTTTATGAAGAAAGGAACAATGCTGTTTGTTGTATTTGCTAAATATTTATGGGAGCGGTGTTCCCTTTTCCATTTCTCATGCCTATCAATTAATACAGATAGGTGCCTGTGTGGTGATCACCTGCTCATTAAATCTTAGACTCAATTAGATTCTAAAATCCAGTGGGACTCTCACCACATCAAGTTCTGACTATTCCAGGGAACTTCTGCTCCAAGCCCATGAGTGTCTTATGACTTTTCAAAACATTTAGCTCAGGAGAACTACCTCCTCACCTAGTTGACCTCAGAGATTGTTAATAACAAAATCAAATCTAACCAACATTTCTTCCTTTAGATACTATCTGATTAGTCCCCCTTCCCTGCAATATCTAGGGAGAACTACCTCCTTACCTAGCTGACCTCAGAGATTACTAATAACAAAATCAAATCTGACCAACATTTCTTCCTTTAGAAGAAGTGACTAATACTATCAAATTAGTCCCTTTTCCCCACAATGAGCTCACCCACAGTCACCATCTCCTACATAAACATGATGTCATCAAGACCTGCTGCTATTTTCTGGAGAATGCAGCATAACAATTTTAAGTATCTACCTGTAAATTCAAAAAATGTGAATTAAACTAATAGCACAACGCAATGGAGGAAAAGAGGTCTTTGGGAACCAAAGTTTGAGTTGTCAGAAGAGCTCCACTTTTTTTAGAATCACTTACAAAAGAAGACTTATATGTAAATATAAAAGCTAGTTTTGCATCACAAGACCTGGTTATTGCTAGTGTTAACTGTTTTACTGGTTATAGAAACAAGTTATAGAGACTCTCCATATCTTTACCTATAAACTTGAGGTAGATATTACATTTCCTACATCAATAAACAAGTTGTTAACTAGAATGTCAGTGAGTATTCAGAAGGTATTTGCTCTGTGCCTGAGACATCTTAAGCAGTAAGTACATCATTTTTATTTTCAAGGAAATAAGTCAACTTGTCTTAAATATACAATACTTCTGTCCTAATCAAACTTTTGCTTAATTTTTTTGAGGTTTCAGTAGGCAGGCTGTGAGTGAACAGCAGTGAGATGTCCTTGAGGAAAAAAGATGGAAATAAGAAAGGCTAGGTGGTGAAAGAGGCCAGCAGAGAAGACATAGACTTAAATGGAAGCAGAAACTTATGAATGAGAACACATCTGTCCTCCCATTCAAGACTCAACTTCACATGTCTGATTTATGTTTTCCAGGTAACAGTGGAGCTAACATCCTGGGAAGAGAGGTAAAGACAATTTTGTAATTTTTTTTTACCTCTGGGGCTAGAACTGTTTGTCCCAACCAAAGCATAGTCTAACTTGCCTTTCAATTTAGCCTCAAGTTAATACAAGGAGTATGAACGCTGGCAAGGCTTAACCTACTAAACGTGGGTAGTAATTGTAGTTCCCCACAAGTGCTTATGCTGAAGGACAAATTCTCAGATACACGGGTAATTTCTGTGTAGTCATATTATGTTTGCTGTAAAGGGGTTTTTATATGTAGTAGGGCTATCTTGTAGGATAAGAATTTTCAGTGGAGACCAGCAGAAGAAGTGTCCTCTTCTCATTACATTTATATACAGTGAGAAGGCCAATGACAAACCAAAAGTGCATGAGCAAATAAATTATTACATTTGTGATGTATTATAAAGAAGTTCTGATTCCATTAGCAACTTACCCTAGAGTTTCCCTGGTGGCTCAGTGATAAAGAATCCTACCAGTGCAAGAACACGGGTTCGATCCACAGTTGGGGAGGATCCCACATGCCGCGGAGCAAAAAAATATGTTTGCCAAAGCCATTGGCAAATGGGTTTTGTGCTCTAGAGCCCAGGAACCACAACTACTGAGCCCTCTAGCTGCAACGACTGAAGCCCATGGGCCACTAGCCTCATGCTCCACAATAGGAGAAGCCACTGCAATGAGAAGCCCACACACCATAACTAGAGAGTAGTCTGTGCTCACTGCAACTAGAGAAAGTCTGTGCAGCAACAAAGACCCAGCGCAGCCAAAAATAAATAAATAAATGAATAATAGAGTGAAGTGGTGACGAGCTAAAGTTCAGGACCTAGATTGACAGGGTTTAAATCCAGGAACCAGTAATTATTAGGTGTGTGACCTGGCATGATTTACTCTCTTTGTACTTCATTATCCTTACTAGATGAAAAGCATGATAAAAAGTTCATAGGCTAGTTGTGAAGTTTAAATATAATAATACATAAAAAGCATTTAGGACAGTGTCTGCCCTGTGAAAGTTATTTCATAATTACTAGTTCTCACTGATGGTAGAGAAAACAGGCTGTGCAAAAACTCCAAAGGTAGAAGGCACTGCATGTCTTTAAGTGACTTGGATAAGACCAGGGTAACAGGACTACTGTGTGCAAGGAAGAACATGCTTCAAGGTGTGGCTGATCTGAGAGAAGCTAGCACTTGTAGTGATTGTAAATTTGAACATTATCTCACTTACCTTATTCTAACCTCACAACACCATGATGAGACAGGTAGGAAAAAGGACAACATCATTCTTGTTTTGCAAATGAAGTGACTGTGGTTCAGAGACACCAAGAGATTTACCAATGTCACACAGCCTGTGAGTAGCAGAGGCATTATTTAAAACCAGGTTTTCTGAATGCAAATGTTGGATTCTTCCCTTTAGAACACTTAGTATCATCCTTCCAATCCATTTTTAAGGTGATCAACTCAGGGAGATTTTAGAGACTTTGCTATAAATTCAAAGAATGAAAAATGATGGGAAATGATTCTTTTTTATTCCATTTATAGGCCAAGTGTACAAATGGAGTGAACGGATGTCCCAGGATCTATAACCCTGTCTGTGGGACAGATGGAGTTACTTATTCTAATGAATGCTTGTTATGTGTGGAAAATAAGTGAGTACAAGCTTGAATTTCTTTTAAAATATATATTTTAAGCTAGATGTCTTCAGATTTTTATATATCTAAGACTCAATGAATATGCCAATAACATGAATTTCACCATGTGAAAAACAAAGTACCTAGTTTTCCCCCAAAACATTCTTGATCTCTTTTTTTCCTTATTATATGTCTGTAAAGATTATATAGAAGTGTGTGTGTGCATTAAGATAGAAAATAGTATACATTGTGTCAAGCATTGTGCAAGGCATTTAATATTCACAATGACTCTATGAGGTAAATAATACTAAGCTTATTGTGCCCATGAGAAAATTAAGGTTTAGTTAGTTTAAATAATGCTCAGCAGTAAGTGGCAGATCTGGTACGAAATCCTTGCTCTTTCCACGATAAAGTCAGGTACCAGCCTAAGTACGTGTGAGATACAGAAGAAGGTCCTACAGGTTTTGTCTCCTGTTTGCTTACGCTCAATGCTAACACAGTGTGGTCAGTGGTAGTGTAAGCAAAGTGATCTGAGAGCACAAAATCAAAAAGAATTAATTATGCCCGCCAGGATTTTGAGACATTTGGAGGCTTGCTCTAGGACATTCTAAAGAAGGAGAGAAAAGCATTCCAATATGAAGAAAAAACTGAACAAAAGCCAGAAAGTAAGTGATAATATAGTGAGTATAAAAGGTGTTTAAGAAATTACCAATCATAGAGGAGGGGAAGTGTTTGAATGCTTCTTTCAATTAATTTTTAAAAAAATCAGTTCTATGATAAAAACTCAAGCTTTTATAGCAAACGAGATAGTATGGATTTTTTAAAGCTCACAATATGCTCCAAATTCCATTATACTTAAAAAAAAAAATTCTTTGAAATAGTAATCATCGTGTTTACTAAAATCCTAAAATATGCAAATGTGAATTATATAGATTAGGTGACCAGAAACATATTTTGGTAACACTTTTTTTAATGCATGTGAGAACCAGCCTCAGTGGAGATTCTGAACTGACTGCAGGTGGGTAGGTGATGGGAATCAGATTCACGAGCTCAGAGAAATAAATTTGCCACAGATGTTCTGTCTTTGCTATGGAACACTTTCTGCCAAGCATTGTGCTAGTCTCCTCCGCTTTCCTTGTGGATATAACTAAGAGAAAATAGCACAAATAAGGTAGCTTCTTGTAATTTGTGACAAACGCCATTAAATGGGTGTTAGCAATGTGCTACAGGAATGAAGGAGAGAGACAGATTGCCTCTTACTGAAAGGGTCAAGAAAGGATTCATGAAAAGGAAGTCATTTAAACAGTAGTCTGTTTTCATAGTATCACAAGGGCCTTCCAGGCTAAATAAAGATGTAGAATGGTCAAACAAGAGATTTCGCAAGGAACCTAGAAAACTGTTATTTTGGAACTGATGTGGTGTTAAGACTTTGATTTAGACTCAGATGACCGCATGCACTTCCATCATTCCACTGCTCTAATTCATTGTACCGTGAACCCTCTTTTTGATCTGCCTTAAATCATTTCAGAAAATTCTTGCTATTTAACAAGGATTGTGGAATTGGGTTCCCAGGGAGAAATATTTAATATCCTAAAGTTTTAGGCTGAAAACATTAGATGCTCTGCTTTTAAAAAAAATCCCACATTAAAGACTTGTAAAAAAAGTTGAAACCACCTGTTAGTTTTCTCATGGCCTATGTTATTGATGTTAAAGTCAAACATCATATTTCCGTCCTAGGGGAGGGGAAAGCAGTACAACAGCCTTGAGACTTGGGTCCAGGTGCCAAGATCAAATGGCCTAATATCTAGAGTGAAACACTGGAAAAATACAAGCATAGGGCTGGGAAACCCTGTTTCTTCAGACTTAATCTATCAGTCCTACCTGCTTTTTCTGTTCTTTTAAAAATATGTAAATATGGGAGCAATATTTGAATGCCTGAAAAAGTAATTTCTCTTCCTATATTTCTGTGATAAGAAAGCAGGGGAGGGAAATGTGGCTTTTTCAAAAGTACCATTTTTTTAAAAATATTTTTAGTTGGAGGATAATTGTTTCACAATATTTATACAACAGTGTGAATCAGCCATAAGTATACATACGTCTACTCCCTCTTGAACTGCCTCCACCTTGGCCCATCCCTCCAGGCTGTCGCAGAGCACTGCGTTCAACTCCCTGTGTTGTAGAGCAACTTTCTATTAGATATCTATTTTACATATGGTAATATATATGTTTCAACGCTACTCATGTATCATTTTGCTTTTCTTTCTACTGCCCATTAAAACCCCCAAACAAGTGTTAATATACTGTATGGTAACTAGATCCAGGTTCTGACACTAGTTGTTGAGTTTTGAGATGAGTAGATGAACAAGGGCTTGCATCTCCTTGGTCATTATGCTCCTGGCAGATAATATTCAGTAAGAACTTTTTCTCTAATTACTCTATATCTTTTCAGGCAACCTACACTGGCAAATTCTTTTCTATAAACTAGCATTCTCCTGTAAGAACTTTTTGCAATGACAGAAATGCTGTCCAATATGGAGGCCTCTAGGCATGGCACCAGCACTTAATACGTGGCTACCGTAACCAAAAAGCTGGACTTTTAACATTATTAAACTGATTTAAATTTAAGCAGCTACATGAGATCATGTCAGCTGTCATGGACAGCTTAGCTATGGAAAATAAGTCAAACCATGGGCTCTGTCTAGATGCTAACTTAAGCAACTATCCTATGAGATAGCGATATGATTTCCTTTTGCAAAATCTCACAGATGGGAATCCCCAGAGTCCTAAGGCAAAGGTCCGAAAGTAGCCTGGGCACCTGCTAAGCTGGAAATCTGCTGGCTAGGACAATGACGTCAGCAGGAAAAGCAACAATGGATTAAAGATTAATTCCGAGGCTTTTAATGATGCCCTGTTAGATCTGTCAACTCTCTTAGGATAAACATTTTTCCCTTCTGTTGTATCCTCAATATAGGTAGTAGTTCTCAATCAGTATTTGATGACTTAATAAATGAATGAGTATATGAATAAGAGAAACAGAAATGGAAGGAAATCTCAAACCTCTCATTTTAAATAAAGCTGAATTTTTTCCCTTGTTTTCCCCCCATAGTCACATTTTCTCAGCAAAGTTTAAACTAATTTTTTTTTTCCAATCTCTTCTACAGGGAACGTCAGACTCCTGTCCTCATTCAAAAATCTGGGCCTTGCTGAGAACCAAAGTTCTGAAATCCCATAAGTACACTACAATGCGTGGCTGGCCTGATTGCTGAATAAAGTGCATCTAAGTACGTCCTGTTGCTCCCATATGCTTTTTCCTCAAAGGCATGTTTGATTATACCGAGAACAGAGGATGGAGGCAAGCTCAGAATAAACTGAGTTTTACAAAATACAGCAATCCTATAATTTTGGACAGGATTTCTTTGAGGATGCTTTTCCCTTCCCCATCCTCCTCACATTCTGAGGACTCTGTCCCAGGAAATGTGATTGCAGACATTAAATGACAGGATTCAGTTGATCACAAATATCATAGCCCCATGGGGATTAGACAAGCATTTTAAGAAACAATTGGAAAACTGTCCAGAAACATGGTGCCTCACACCATTCACTGACTGAAATAATTTCTTTAGGGTTCCTTGGAATTTAACTGAGCATCTATTGTGCCTGGCACTGGTCTAGGCACAGAGGCATATGATTCTGAAATGCTGCCTGCCCAGTGGAATAGAGTTTAGTCTTAAGATTGTCCATATATCTCACAGTAGATTTGAGGTTAGGCACGACTTTCTCAGAGAGGCTCTGAATCATTTCGGAAACCAAAAGAGTTACATTTTCTCAACTGTGCAGTGGAGGAGCCTTTGCATTCAGCCTTAATTCTCCCCCAGCAGAGGCCATTCCCCACTAGTGATGTAGAGCTCCCCATTTTCGCTGGCAACCTGAGGACTGTATCTCTGGCTTGACTTGGAGATCTGCTTTTTTGGGTCTCACGGATTTGCGCTGAGATGAACAAAGAGGAACTAAGACCTGATTCTGATTTAACTTTTGCCACCAAAGCACCCCCAAGAGATGATCTGCTGTGAAAAGAAGGGACTACAGACCTACAGACTACAGATGAAATGATCATGAGGCCTCTGTGTAGTTCACTTTGCTTTACCTATGAGCCACAATAACCCTGTGTGGTTAACCTTATCTCATGAGTAAACTTAGCAAAGTTAGATAACCTGACTAATATCACCACCAAATAAGGTGGCAAAATTAGGCTTTTAATTCAGGACAGACTCCAAATCTAATGCATTTTAGTCTAAACCACAATCACCCCAGGTAGACTATCCCTTCCTGATTTCTTCTACAGGAACTTTATTAGGTAACATGCTCACATTAAATGGCCTATGTAGAAATAAGAAGTGCCTCAAAAGGAAAAAGATATCTATAATCACAAAAATAGAGAAGGAAAAGCAGCTTGAATTCCAAGCTCAGACAAAGAAGTAGCCCAGAATGGAGAAGTGGATAGAGGGTGAGATGACCCTGAGATGCATCAGGTTCCCTGATAAATAGTGAAGAATTCATCATGCATTGAACCGAAAGTAGCCAATAAAATCTGTCTCACACTTGCAAAACACGGTTGCATGACACTTAAGGTTTGGGTTAAATCTTGTGGTATTCAGAATACACACGGCTTGAGGTTTAAATCTGACCACTAGGGGATGCTGTGGTCTACTAAGTGACTCAGCCAAACACACACCTCCCAGCTCACCAAGTTAAGTTACGGATGCAAGATGGCTTCCAGCATCTTGTCTGTGATGCTAGAGGACATTTGAAGGGCAATGCTAAGCTTAAGGAAGTTTGCTTTAGTAAACAGATTTAAACATTGAATGCTAGAAATTGTCGCAGTCTGGAGAGAAGAGATTTGGAGATTACAGGCAGAGGCAATACACAAACCTAGATTATCTACCTTTAATGGTTCTGCTCACTTTCTGACTGGTTAAAAAATAAATTTAGGCAACCCACATTTCTGCCTGGCCATATTTTTGAGGCCTCCAACCTAACTGTTGCCAGGCAAAGTTCTTGGGACACAAAACAAGACAAACAAGAGGAAACAGCTACCCCTGGAAAGAAAGAAAGGGCAACCAATGGCACCTGAAAGCAAATTTATGAGTCACATGATTGAAGAATCTGAAACTGAGCAGGATCCTGGAAGGCCCTCCTGGGTAGGAATCCTTTCCCTGTCCCATATTTCTCATTTGCAGAAAAAGGGCTTCAGCTTCCTAGGCCTTCCCTGAGTTCCAAATAGCACCTTCAATCAGGAAAGTAAGAGAATGCAGAAACAAAGGAAGAGTGATCAGGAAACTAAAACGCAGTGATTAAAGCCGAGTCCTGGTTCCTCCTCAAGGGGTGTTGTTGCTGTTCAGTTGCTAAGTCATGTCTGACTCTGCAAACCCATGGACTGCAGTATGCCAGGCTTCCCTGTCCTTCACTGTCTCCTGGAGCTTGCTCAAACTCATGTCTATTGACTCGGTGATGCTATCTAACCATCTCATCACCCACTTCTCTTGCCCTCAGTCTTTCCCAGCACCAGGGTCTTTTCCAAGGGATACACTTAATGATATCTTTGAGTTCTTCTGCAGGAACTAAGGCCCACACCCAGGTGGAGGGTGGTAACTTCAGGCTGAGCACAAAGTTCCCGGAACCACTCTGTTATCTCACCCACCAACCCATCAGAAGAGAATCACACACACTATAGCTCTCACCCCAAATTTTACCTATAAAAATTTATCCTGGAACGGCATCAGAGAATTGGGGTTTTTGAGCATAAGCCACCTCATGCCCATTGCTTGGTCCTCCAATAAGTCTCTGCTCCACACTCTGACGTTTTGGTCGTTTGGCCTCACTGTGCAATGGGCACATGAACTTATGTTCAGTAACAGACTGATTTCTTACAAATGATTTTCTCCTGCCAATCTGGATTTGGAAAGGAACGGACAAAATTAAACCTACCATCCTCTCTGGAGCAGGCACTACAGATAGAGACAGTGATGAGCCAGCTGACTTCAGTGTCAACTACAAATTGGCGCTTGCCATCTACCTATCTACCGTTGCAAGGATTAAGTCATATGCTGCTACAGGTGCTGACCTTCAACATCCCCTGAAAGGAGTTCAGGGTGAAGATCAGAAATGAAGCGCTCAGTTGCAAGGGTGGGGGATGGCAGGACAGGTCTTTCAGATAGATAATTTCAGGAACCCAGTTCTTGTATCTCCCCATATCTAGAAAAGCACTAAAATCCTTCATGGTAATGACTGTTCCCTATAACTAGCAAAGGCTTCACAAGACTAGTAGAAACCTGTAAAAATATGTGCTTGATTGCATGTATTCCCCCTTCACCAAAAATCACGTTTATACTGACCTTTCCCCCCACCACCTCTTTGGAACAGTTTCTCAGAGCTGTCTGAGATGCTGTCTCCTGGGCTGCAGTCCTCATTCTGCCCCAAATAAAACTTAATTTGCAACTCTCACATCATACCTTTTTTTTTTTTAAGTCCACATAACTATTATAGGCTTCCCATGCTGCTAGTGGTAAAAAAAAAGAAAAAAGAAAAAAACCCGCCTGCCAATGCAGGAGACAGACAGCAGTTTGAGATCTGATCAGGGAAGATCCCCTGGAGGGAGGGCATGGCAACTCACTCCAGTATTCTTGTCTGGAGAATCCCATAGACAGAAGAGACTGGTGGGCTACAGTCCATAGGGTTGCAAAGAGTTGGATATGACTGAAGCAAATTAGCACCACACAAGTATTCTTATCTTTGGCCGGCTCCTGCCGGATTTCCCTGGATCCTCTCTGCAGGTTCTGGAGAGAGTAGTGTGTCCCAGTGGTCACCAGGAACTTTAAAGAAGGAAAAAGAATTTTCTGTCTATCCTTTATGGTGAGTGTTGGCTGAGAAGACCCCATTTTCTTCAGGACATATCTTCTCCAAGGCACATCACACATGGATAAGCTTATCTAGCTTACAAGTTCTCCACTGTGGCCATTGTAATCCATGATTATTTTTGGTAAGCTTAACTTGCTCGTTCAGCCTTCAAACAAAATTTCACTTGCTGGAGGCCTTACTCTGGACCCAATCCAGCATAAGTCGAACCTGGTCTGATCCTCCACTGAGTCTGGTTTAGGGGTCAGACCACGTCTGTCACTGGAAACAGTCCTATCTCTATGTCCCACGCCACCCTACTCAGGCCAGTTTGGGGATCCAGGCTGTGGGGGGAAAAAATGCTCAAAACGCAAAAAATGCTCAAAACAGTGAACCCTCCTAACACACAAGCTATGGATGGAGGATTAGAGGAAACTTACCCACCACCTCCAGAGGCAGTGAGGAAGCAGCGACTCAAGGGGCTCCTCAGGTACCTTCGCTGTTGTTGCTCGTTGCCGCTGAGGGCCGTCAAAGGTTTCCTTGGTTCCTGTTCAGTCACCAGACCTGTGATAAGATAAACTGAGGCATATTAAAAATTCTGTTTGAGCAAAAATGCATTCAAATTGTGCAGCATCCAAATTAGCAGTTAGGAAGGAGCCCCAAGGGTCAGTGCAAAGTGGCATTTACATTCACAAAGGAGGCAGGACGAGAAGTTACTGGACAAAAAGCAGATTGAGTGTTGTAGGGTCCCTTTTCTTTAGGGGATGGCGGGAGGTCTATCAGGCAAATTACTTAACTGATGCTGATTAGGCAATTTCTGATCACTAGTTTAAGATTCTATTTCTGGGAATGGAAACTAAAATGAAGTTAATTCAGTTTGGTGACATGAGTCTTAGCCTGAGAAACTCCATTTGGGGCAGGTTGCCTTATTTTTAACAGAACCATCAGAAAGCATGTAGATTGCTGTTTCATTTGCTGTTTCATGTCTGGTTGGTTCAGCAGCTCAGGCAGGGAGACTCAAGAAGGAGGGGATACATGTATATGTTTGGCTGATTCACAGTTTTCCTATAGCAGAAACTAATACAACATGGCAAAGCAATTATATGCCAATTAAAAAAAGAAATTTACAACTGAAATGTGTTTAGAGGAGAGAGGCTACCATGATAGGTAAGAATTTGCAACTTTGTGCTATAACAGATGGTTGAAAGAATAGGAAACTTTGGTCTGAGGAAAGGAAAACCTTTAGAAATCTGGTGGCTTTTTTCAAACAATTTAAGGGAGAGAGTGTTAACACCATGAAAGCAAAAACTCTCTTCTCAGTGCTGTATTACAGGCTGGAAGACAGTATCTAACATCTAGAAGGTGCCTGATTAATATTCTTTTTGCTACATAAATGAATGAAGAAGAGAAATTAACATGTTCTTTTTGGCCCCAAAGGGTAGAATTTAGACTAATTGAGTAGGGATTAAAGGGAGTTTGATTTGGGTTCAGTAGAAAATCAAATAGTATTATGGTTAAAATCAAGGACTCTGGGTTAGAGTCCTGGGGTGGAATCTAGTTTTACCACTGTTTAACCATGTGTCCTAGGAAAAGGCAGAGAATTTCTCAATGTCTCAATTCCTTAATCTATTGTATAGGGTTAATGATAACAAGTCCCTCTTAGGGCAGTCAGCACTGTGCCTGCCTTATTGTTAGGTGCTCAAGAAGGATTAACTATTGTTGTTGTTGTTGTTATTCATCTCATAACCCTTTGAGCTCACTAAAAAGGTCTCCTGGTACATGAACATGTCCCTGATAGGAGGAGAAACAATTCACTACATTATTAAATTGTTATCTTACAGAAGAGATTCTTTAACTGGATACAAGGTCAGGCTAAAATCTCTCTGCTTTTAACTGTAGAAAAATTCCAGAACTATAAACCACACCCCCAAAACAAGAACTCTAGAGTAGTGGCTGGGAATAAGTTTTGTGGAAGGAGAAGGTTTTTGTGGCCCTTGTAGAAGATAAGGTGGTAAACCCAACTTCCACTGTTATAACATTTCTTCTCTGGAGAAATAAGGAATGCAGGACGATTTCCCTTACTGGTTTCAGAGTATTTGAAATTTAAAGCTGTCAGACAAAAATAGTATACAAAAAAATAGTTCTGTCCATTGGAGAAGTAAACTTGTTTGAAATTAAGCTTTTTTGGAGTATATTTTTTTATAGACGATGATTTTTTATAGTTTATGGAGCCTCCTGAAGAATAGGAACATGAAGAACATTGAACCTTTTATTTCCATTTCTCTTACCCAGTTTAGCCCCTAAAAACCTTTGCTTATTCCAACTAAGTTAAAATAAAACATATTTGCGTAACAAAGGAGGCAATTACATTAAAATGTCCTAAACTCTACACTGCCAACAATTTCCTTTGTTTTCATTCATTATGTAAGCAGTACCTAACTTTTAGCTAAAAATGTGAAAAATGGAGGTAATAAAATGATGTTCATGAAAAAGGAGTAATACAGATTTTTGCTTTTCAGCAAATAGACACTCACTGGAAAGCCAACAAACATCAAAAATAAAAAAGGCTAGTTGGAGATCAGGTCAAAAAACACTGTTTGGAGGAGTGCCATTTGTAGCCATGCATTTTTTTTAAAAGATGGTAACATTATATGTTGCAGGGAGGGGGACACCTTCCAGGGCCTGAAACTGGGCTCTTGTCTAACACTCGGAAATGAATTGTCCAAGGAGACACACGTGCTGACAAAGCAAGAGACTATTGGAAAAGGGCATCTGGGTGGAAAGCATAGGGTAAGGGAACCCAGAACAGCTCTGCCACGTGGCTTGCAGTCTTATGGTGACGGGATTAGTTTCCGGGTTGTCTTTAGCCAATCATTCTGACTCAGAGGGCTGGAGAGCGTAGCTGCTGCACTGGATTCCCATATGGGACATCCCTGGTGGCTCAGACTTTAAGGAGTCTGCCTGTAACGCGGGAGACCCCAGTTCAATCCCTGGGTCGGGAAGATCCTCTGGAGAAGGAAATGGCAACCCACTCCAGTATTCTTACCTGGAAAATCCAATGAATGGAGGAGCCTGGCAGGCTACAGTCCATGGCGGTCGCAAAGGGTCAGACACGACTGAGTGACTTCACTTCTTCTTCTGACTCAGAGTCCTTCCTGGTGGTGCATGCCTTATTCAGCCAAGACGGATGCCAGAGAGAAGGATTCTGGGAGGTGGTTGGACTCGTGGTGTCTCCTTTTGACCTTTCCTGAACTCTTCCGGTTGATGGTGGCTGATTAGTTCCGTGTTCCTTACCAGGACCGCCTGTCGTAAAACAACTCATGCAAATGGTTACTATGGTGCCTGGCCAGGATGGGCGGTTTCGGTCAGTGTGCTTCCCCTAACATTATAGATGACTGCTCTACTTATTGGATGTGTAGTCATGAACAAGGCATGTAAAATAAATTTAATACTACTGGGGGGGCTTTTTATTGTTCCCTGTTGAAGGAAGAAAAGGACTAACAGAAAGTGGCAGATTAGGAATCTAGTTGTGTTGTCAAACAGTTGTGTTAAAAACAAAAATAAACACAAAGAAAACAACTGGGAAAATAAGAAAAATGCATACCTGTGGAAATCAGAGGAGCAAAAAGCAGAAGGAGATGTGTGTAGTATAAAAACAATAATAATAATAATAAAAGAGATAAGTACCTAAATAGAAAGAGAATGAGAAGCAGAGAGAAAGACAGTGAAAATTTAGGAAGTTTCATAGTGAATGTAATTTTTTAAGGCCATATTCAAAGTAAGTTATTATATTTTGAACTGCGTATGCTAAATATCAGGGCTTTTTAAAACTTTTATTTACTGAGATATATGTGTTTTTCTTTAAAACTTACAGCTATATGTTTCAAGTAATTTTTTATTTCTGAAGAACTTTAAAATACTCAAAAAATGGCTGAATAGAAATCAACTTTCAAATCTTAACAATGTAAATTAGCCCTTAATATCTTATAAAGTTAATGGAAATTAATAAAGATAATAGGAGCTAACTTGTACTGAGTAATAATCCTATGTCCCAGACCCTATGTTAAATGCTTCCCTTGCATTGTTCCATTGAATTCTCACAAGAACCACCCCCCATCTCCCCAACCCACCCCCCAGAGCCTCATTTTAGGAATGAGAAAACTGAGATTCTCCTTCACACAGGGTTATAACTAGTAAAACTGCAGAGTTCCTTGGCTTATCTGTCACATTACACTCTCTGTCCATCTCTCACTTATAACTGCTACTGCCTTGATCTATATCAGCATTTATAGCCTCCCCTTCTTTAAAAATAATTACTCCAGGTTCCCTGAACCTACCATGCTCTCTAGCCTCTGCATTATGTCTCTGAATTATCCTTACTGCTCAACTCCCCACCACCACCACCACCATTCTATTTCTCTCTCTCACACACACACATATTATTCCCACACCCTCCATCCGTCTCATTTTTTCTTGGCTTATCAGATGAAGGTATGACCTCTGAGAATTCTTTCTTCATACAACTCTTCTTAAGTGTCCCCTCTTTTTGCTCCTTTTATGTGTTTGCCAATTTTTCAAACATTTTTTCAAGATCTCTGCTACTGCCCTGATCTCTCCAAAGTCTTCTAACCTTTCCTCTTTTCTTGATTTTCTAGGCATCTAAAGCACTCTCAGGTATTTGAGTCAGGTCAGTAAACCTGTTTCATAGCCAAACACACATCTCCTTCCCCAGTGCAGGCTCACTCAAAAAAATCAATGGTATCTAGTAGAGGTAACACGTGAGGACCAATAAAATTTTCCATGGAATTTGGACAATGGAATCCATCCCTAAAACACTCTCTCAAGTCTAACCCCTCTTCTCCATTTCCCCAAATACTGCCCTCTCAAAGCCCAGCATTACTGCTGATATGACTTAATATAACTCACTAGATGCTCTACCTGCCCAAGGTTATTCAGCCTGTCTTCCTTCCAATATGTCCTCCTACTCTATACACTTCATGCAAACATATGTGCTTAGTCGTTTCAGTCGTGTCCAACTCTCCGCGATCTCCTGGACTGTAGCCCACCAGGCTCCTCTGTCCATGGGATTTTCCTGGCAAGAATACCGGAGTCAGTTGCCATTTCCTCCTCCAGGGAATCTTCCCAACCGAGGGACTGACTGAACCTGTGTCTCCTGCATCTCCTTCATTGGCAGGCAGATTCTTTACCACTGTGCCACCTAGGAACCCTTGCTTCTAGACCACAAAATAATTAAAGTAATACTTTAATGAAAAAGCTGTAATGGCTACACATTGTCTACTAAATTAGCCTGGTGGTTATAAGCCCTTAATGTCTTCATGCATTCCTTTTTTATCTGTCACTTTTACCTATTTAATAAACATCACTTAAGATATTGGTTCTCAAATTTTAGACTCAATGAGAACCCCCTGGAGAGTTTCTTTACAATTTCAGTGGCCTAACCTCACCTTGCAGATATTTCAGATCAGTGGAGCTGGGGTGGATCCCCCTGATTCCTCATCTACCTCAGTTGTTAAGCCTCCCATGAGTTTTTTCCTGCTCTCCCAAACTGTTCTCTTCCAAATTCCCAAAAAATGTGTTGGTTCCTCTCTTATTATAACCACAGTCAATCTTGAATTATAAGAAAGTATGCTAATCTTTATGTGTTTGTTGGAGTTTTCTAGGGGGAGTAATTGAGGCCTAAGTATTTCTGTGTTCTGTATTATACAAACACAGCACTTTCTCTAATAAATGAAAGTTAATTTATATCAAGAATGTTGTGGTGGCCAAAATTTTTAAAGAGTTGGGGTTCCTGCTTTCATATTATATGAAAATTGAGGTTTAAAAATTGACATGTGGAGAAAGACAATTTTTCTTTACCCAGTTATATTCAGTAACTGGAGTCTACAAATTAAACTGATCTATAACAGATTGACAGGAGAAAAATGACTGATTCATATCCATATAAAAGCTAACAAAAAAGTCACTAGTTTAATAAATAGTTTAACTTAGACGTATATATGCCTAACTCAGCAGGGGAAAAGGAGGAAGAAGAAAAGGCTTCTATGGGAAGAACAAAGAGACACAAATGGGTTTTTAGCAGAGCAGAAGATGAAAAAGTGTGTGATGTTTGTCTATGCTGGTGGGAATGGTCCTTCTCTCTTCTTCAGTGACTTATTTTCATTTACTATAGGTTTACTCTTCTTTCTTTTCCCTGTAGAACTGCCCCAGAGAGGGGATTACAGCAGTCTTATCTCCCAGAAGTTGCCTAGATCTCTGGATGAGCTGTTGCTTCTGCTCAGTAGATAAAATCCTGCACATTTAGGATGGCAGAAAGGGCCACTATCCATGGAAAAAGAAAGCAAGACCTTCAGGAGGTAAGACTAAAGGACTGGGGGTTTTATGCCTACTGCCCTCCTTTCTCTGCTTCCAGTGTAGGAGGCAGTGAGAACAAGGCTTCTTAGCGATGAGAGGAAAGGAAACTGTGAAGCACAGGGAAATGGACGTAAGCATCAAGAAGGCTCATCTTCAAGGAAAAGATAATCACTGCTCTCGAGAGTGTCATCCCCATGCTTGATTTGTCACTTGTTTCACGCCAACACTCTCCCAAACCCCTGCCCAGGGCAAATGATGCTCTCATATCTTGTTCCTGCCTTTACCTATCTTTACCACATTTAGTTAGAGTTCTATTGGAAGACAGTGAAGTGTATCATGCTTACAAATTGGGTCTATGGGAACAAAAATGGGCATTTTGCACACCTGACTAGGAAGAAGGAGCCTTACTAATTGATAATTTTGGAAAGTGAGACAGACTTTTCCTCTCAGACATTCAAAAACTCAAAGCCAGAAGTTACTTACCTGATAAAAACCACTTGCAAGCAAACATAATTGAGAGAGACTGGTATCAATGATGTTAAGTTCTGAAAGAAAGAAGAGGGATAATTTGGTTCATTCTAAGGAATCTGGGTGAAATACTCTATTTGAATGTCACTGGAGCAGAAAGAGAATGAGCCTGGGACAGAGCAAAGTCCCCTAACAGCCTGCACCTGCTTCCTCAAGATAGCATTGGCTGGAAGTCAGTTTCAAGTGGTAGGCAAGGAACTAAAGCTCACCACTGTGAGAAAACTCACTACTGTAACAGGATCCTTTTAGCAGTGAGAGATCTGTGCTTTGGTCCCAGGAGAGAAAATTGTGAACTTCCCTAGAAGGGATGAAAGGAGAAAGCCGGAAGAGGTGACTCTGCGCTCTGCTCTCTGATCTGTGTGTCCTTGACAGTCCTGTGCTGAAGTGATGTTCCTCTTAGAACCCAGAAAACTGAGACGGGAAGACCTCGTGCTAGTTATGACTCCCAGTGTGGCCCTGACACTTGCCAATGAAGTTCCTTTCAGAACAAAGGGAATTTCAGGGGTCACTTTCAGAGGTCATTTCTCAAAAAGGAAAACAGTGGGTTGGGCATCAGATGGAAACATCTGCCTCTGTATGCCTTGATTTCTGATTGCTACCATTAAATAGTCATCAAATTCCCACCTTATTCCCTTTTAAAAACAGAGAGTATAGATAGTGTATAAGTCAGTATCCCCTCTATGATGCATCCATGTTATAGAAGCCACTGAAGTGTGCTCTAGGACAATCATTTGAAAAAACTAAAGAAAGAAAGAAAGAAATTAGTTCAGAGTGGGCAAGGTTTGCAAGGGTCAGTTGTTACCCCTGAACTGGGAGAGCACATTAAATGCGAAAGAAGGGGGAAAACAGCTATAAGGGACATTGAGGACAAGACTGACCAAATTGTATAAAGTAAGAAACAGAGCAAAACCAAATCAGGCATTAGAATAGAATTTCCCAGGGATCAAATTACGCCTATATCATATTAATAGCCAAATGATTTTTAGGGTTCCTTTCCCTTCATCCCAGCTAAGCTTTTCAGTTCTCTCTGCTAAGTCTCAGGTAGACCTAGGCCATCATCTGACCCAGCTTCTAAATCTTAATCTTTACCTGTTTATCCTACTGTTCTCGCCTGGATGTATCTACTGCCCAGGGCAGGCTTAGTGTAAGTCATGTCCATCTGTCTCCAGAGATCAACTTAATTTAGATGAGCATATCCTTGTTATTGCAAACAAGAGGGCATTTGTTGATGTTTCTAGAAAACTGGGAAGGAGACATTCTCCTAAGAAAGAAGTACTGCATTTATTTACTCAAAGCCAGTGGGAAAGAATTACTGATGGGCTAAGGTTTGCGTTATACCATATGTGTAACACAAAGAGTCTGTATTCAGTGTTGCTATATCTCAATATGTAGTCAATGGAAAATATATTGGAGCAAGACAGAGCTGTTTAAGTGACCTCCTTTATTTTAGTATTAATTAATGTTAGACCACAAATGGTAAACTGGTGATTTTAAAGTCATTAAGTAAATACAAAATTACTAACTTTCAGCACTTAAACCAAGAATGATCTATATATTAAAGGACACGAGGCTTTTTAAAGTCAGATATACTGATTCGCTGGCCTATGAGACTATTATAAATGCTAATGGGAGATTCCAGCTAAAAAGCTTCTTTCTAAAGAGTCTTATGGCATTTGTGTATGATTACCCAGATTCTGCAGCAAATAGTTCCTTCATGTTTAACTTGCTCTTGCCATGTCTGCTTACATTGACTTCTGATTAGTTTTACTCTCACTGCTTTTTTCACCTGTGGTTCCCTTCCCAAATGCTTAACTGCAAGGAACTCTTTCCCATTCCAGAGTATATATTTCTAATGCTCTTTATTGCACCATACTTGAGGCATTTCCTTTTATTGTAGACTGGCAGAAAATTACATCAGTGCCAATGCAGTGAGGTTTGGGAGCAAGGAGGCTGGAAAAGGCAGAGTTTGGCTGTTTTTAAACTCTCTTACCGAAGTAGGCTCTGTAGAGTGTTTGAACTGTACTTCCTTGAAGAATAATTTTGTATACCATAAAATTGGTCAACAATGAAAATTGCTGCTAGACCAAGCACAGGCTAAGATTATCCCTTAGCCATTCAAAACCTCAAGGAGCATTCCTGTCAGGGAGAGCCATAGAGCAAGACCTCAGGAGTCAGAGGGAGGTGACAGAAGGCTCTCTTTCATTTCCTACCTCTTCTAGCTTCTGCTTTACTCATTTACTATAAACCAAGCGTGCATTTTCTTTATTCACTCACTTGTTCTTTGGCTTCATTATCTTAGGGGACTCAACCAATTAGAGGAAAGAAACACTGAAGAAGGGACAGTTCATTGATATTTTGGAACCTCTTTAATCCAGAACCTTGAGAGGCAAAGAAAAGAGAGCAAGGCAGCTCTTCGGAAGGTGGGTTTTGATTTACTTTAGAGGACTGGAGGCAGAGCCCAAGACCATTGTTGTAAACCTCTTGCTGGGACAGCCATTAACTCTGGACTTAAGTATAAAGGACGCTTCAAGCAGTTCAGCAGTGAAGACTAAGGAGAAAAAGATAATCAATAATTGCCACTGATTATAAGGATTCAGCTTGAATTTTAGTTGTATATTGTTTGGTTTGTTATACATCTCAGTTACCTGACACACTATTATCCCCCCACAAATTAATGAAGAAATAACTGTAATATTTGTTCCTTGAAGGAACACTAGAGAAGTATCCAGAGAGGGGCACAGAAGTGAGTGTCTCATTGGACTCAAGTCCCACCATCAGCCTTGATTTCTCAAGTAGGCTCTGGGTCCCAAAGACAATGCCTGGGCAGTGCGGGGAGCTCCAGAGAGGCTTCACAAAGTATCTCCTTTCACTGTCTTTCTATACCCATCTACACCAAATCCCTATAACAAAGAAAGGGTCTGCAATAAAACCCAGCCTTCTGGTATACCTCTCTATGCCTCCATACATGCTGGGACTCAGAGCTACAGGAGAAGAGAACAAGTACTGGAGGTGCCTAGGAGGCTGCATGCCTTCTCATTCTACTTGAGTTGACTTGTTGTCCTTGGGAGCCTGTGATCTACAGTTACTGCTCAGTAGCTGAGGCCCTTATGAGAGACAGTAGAGCAGAGACCATAGAGGGCTCACATACTTCTGGGTACAAGAAATGAAGATCTCTCTTCAGAGTTATTCTTTTCTCTGGATCAAAAAGACTATTCTTAGACAATTCTTGGGGAATAAGAAAAGACTGCTTAAAATTGTCATTTGATGGCATCCTCTTATGCTTATCTGTGGTTCTCTGCCATGAAACCAAAGAACAGGAAACTCTGAAAAAAGAGAAAGCTCCTTCCTTTGGTTCTTTCTTTTTCACTGTGTCCCATGACTTGAGCTTGAGTGAGTAGTCTGGGAGAAGGTAGAATAGCTTAGGATATACATCTTGAATTTTCATTTCTCCTTATTTCAGCTAATCTTTTCCCATCATTCTGACTATTAAAGCATCTCCAAGGTTTTCATTGAAAAGACTTTGCATTCATGCTAAGACGTTAAAACTAGCCCACCCAGGAGGAAGGGATAAAATTATTCACACTCTAAGTGTCCATATGTAACTGAGGAGGCTCTGACTTGCCATGGCCACCCATACCACAGTGGTGATGCCTGAGTGAAAATATGGCAGATAATGACAACCACAGTGATGGTGCCTGAGGCCCAGGGGTCTGACAGGACAATTTGCCTCCTTTAATTTAGCAGTGGGAAACCTGGATGCATATAGCTTCTTAAAGTCTTCACAAACTGGGTCTCTCATGCTAAGAACTGGTTCATGAAGACGCTCATAGATAGCTCTGATGGGTTTAGAGGAGGCTGTAAGAAGCAAGCCCTTCCCTGCCTCATGACTCTGCCTTTAAGCAT
Source organism: Cervus canadensis (assembly GCF_019320065.1). Classification (NCBI taxonomy): domain Eukaryota; kingdom Metazoa; phylum Chordata; class Mammalia; order Artiodactyla; family Cervidae; genus Cervus; species Cervus canadensis. The sequence goes on from NC_057389.1 coordinate 49,926,528, forward strand.
GAGTGTAAAGTAGACAAGAATCTCAAGGAATGAGGACATTAGTTGAGGCACAGAATCCTGTTTTTTTCTTCCCTTGAGGATCTTCTCTATATGTCAGGGCTTAAAATAATGGAGAACAAAACCTGGAAATTCAGGAGGCATAATAGAAGATGCAGTTTAAAGTTTTACTCCTCCTAATTCTGCAACAATGAATTTGTCCCCAAACTCTAGCTATAAAAGCCCGCTCCCAGAGAGTTCATTTGTGGTCTGTCCAGTGGTTAGAACTCAGCACTTTCACTGCCATGGCCCAGGTTTGATTTCTGGTTGGGGAACTAAGATCCCACAAGCTGCATGTGGTGCAGCCAAAAATAAGTAAATAACTAAATAATTTTTTTAAAAGCCCAATCCCAGTTCTATGGTACTAAACATAAAGCATATCACACAGTTTACTGATCTAAAACTTGATGGAATTCTTCCAGAAGGCATATTTTAAAAAATAAGTAAATAAACATAGCCTGAAGGTCAAATTTAGAGAGATCTGGTTATGCTCTTGGGTGGGAAAGATGCTCAGTATGCAATGTAGGGATCTTATATCTCATAAAGATTGGAGGAGAGAGGTAGATTATCTGTAAATGTTCTTCCCTGGAGAAGGAGCTCATAATAATTGATTCTCACTGAAGACCCCAACACTAGTGAAAAATTTGCTGAGAATTTTATAGAAACTTCTGACCACAAGAATAAAGTATATAACTTACTTCCTGTGGAATAAAAGTGCCCCCTTTAAGAAAATGACACCAGGAGACATGAGTACTCATGGGCCAGCATCCTGCCCACCTAAGAGGCAACATGAAGTTTCCTCTCCAGCGCTGAGTCTCTTATCCTGAAGCATGTCGTGAAGGCATCTCCTAGAAAGCTCTGAAGGGTTGAGAGACAAGTGAGCATTGTCTCTCAGCTTCCATTTCACCCTTCACTACTTTGCTTTGTGGTATTAGGGCTGGGACTATGCAAACACCCCTGCTACTTGGTCAGTAAACTCTGCCAATAGCCAGTGCCAGAGGGAGACTGGAAGATTGTCATAAAAAGGGACTGGTTCTCTCCCATTTGCACCCTGTGTACTTGAGGTTCCTGTGATCATCACTGCAGCAATCCTGGGAGGAGAAGGGAGGGCAAGGGAGAAAGAAAGAAATGTGGGGAAGAAGGGAGGAAAAAAGAGAACTTATAGAGAAAAACTCAGACATTATGTTTTTTCACCTAAGTACCATGTATATTTTCTAAAAGCAAGGACAATTTCTTTCACAACAAGGATTCAATTATCAAAATCAGGAAATTAACAATGATAAATTCTAATCTATATACTTCATTCAAATAGTGCTAATTATCTCCTTAATGTCCTTCATGGCGAGTTGCTTTATTTTCTTTTGATTCCCCAGGATCCAATCCAAGATTCCAAAGCATTTAATAATCATGTCTCTAGTCTTCTCTAATCTAGATTTTCTCAGTCTTACTTTGTCTTTTATTACCTTGACATTTTTGAAACATGTAGGCCTTATTTTGCAGAAGATCCCTCAATTTGGGTTTATCCAGTGTTTCCTCGAGGATTAAAATTGCTATATCATGCATCTGACAGAGATTTCTTGGAAGGGATGTTGTGATCTTTTCAGTGCCTCATGTTAAGGAGGCACGTGAGACCTATTTGTCCTGTTCTCAGTGCTGTAATCACTTGGTTAAAGAGATATCAACCAACTTTCATCACTATCAAGTTATTATGTTTGTCTTTGTAATTAAATAGGGACTCTGTGGCGACACAGTTTGAGGTTCTGTAAATGTCCTCTTCCTTATCAAACTTTGACTCATTACTTTCAGCATCCATTGATGATTCACACCTAAAAACATTACTATGATGTTGACTAAATGATGGTTTGCCAAGTGATGAGTGATTCCTTTTACAGTTATTAACTGGCATCCTACTATAGAAGGGGGCTTTCCCTTCTCTCCTATTTATTCCATTTTATTTATTTGTTTATTTATGATGGCATGGACTCAAGAGATTCTAATTTTATTCTGTATGTTATATTCCATTACTACAATTATTCATTTTTATGCTGAAACTTTTCCAGATTTTGCTAGTGGGGGTTCTTTCAAGTTGGCTCCTTTGACTTTCTAAGTATCTCCATCATTCTTTGAATACTTCTTTATTCTCAATTATGAGTAGAAAGGAGTATTGGGGAGATAAGTATAAGACATGAAGCAAAGCATTCTATGCCTGCTCTTTGGCCTGCGCTCAGTGCTAACATTCTTGGCCATGACAGAAGGTGACTGAAGACAGGAATAGGATAAAAGAGTTAGCATGAAGCTCTGTCTCAGGTGATTCTCCTATAGCAAATTTGTTCACCAAAGTATACATGTGAAAACCAGTCTCAGGCTGTTTAATAACATAAGACATAGGATATACCCATGATTGCCCTACAGTCTAGATGAGGTCCTGCCATAGGCATGACTGGAAGGATCTTGATCTTAGACTCAACAACTTCTGGGGATGGTCCTGGGAGGAGTGAGAGTCAGTGTTCTATTGATGAATTTTTAATGAAACCAAGACTGGAGGAAAAGTGAAGTGAGATGTATTCTAAAGGCCTTTTACAGGGGAAGGAAAGTAGTTTCCAATTGTAGCTTGCATGCACAATTACAAAGACTGAGGATTTTGCAGGGACAATCATAGAATCACTCTTCCATTGAGAGGTGAAGGTAGAGGGGAAATGTCCATACTAAAAGGACACTAGAAATGCTGGTGACATGTCACTCAAATATTTGTTAAAGGAAATGAAAAGAAACAATATCAGGATTCTTCTTCACTTTTTGGTCTCTCAGACTAGACTCTGAACTAAGAAGAAAACATATCATGTACTTAGAATTGGGCTTTCCTGGTAGCTCAATGGTAAAGAAATTGCCTGCAATGCAGGAGACACAAGAGACTTGGCTTCGAACCCTGGGTTGAGAAGATCTCCTGGAGAAGGGCATAGCAACCCACTCCAATATTCTTGCCTGCAGAATCCCATGGACAGCGAGCCTGGTGGGCTATAGTCCATAGGGTCGCAAAGAGTCAGAAACAACTGAAGCAACTTAGCATGCATGCACGTACTTAGAATTGTTAGTTTCAGTCCTCTTCATTTTTTCATCCTCTATTTTATACATGAATGTGTCTGACTTGAAAATAGGATGTCAAATGGAGGAAAATATGAGGACTGAGGATATTGCTTCATTCAGTTTTGTGGTATATTAGCTAAAGTTTAGACTAAAGAAACCTGGAAATCCCAGGAGATGCTGGCAACCAAAGTATGAAGCTCCTTTTTCTTTATCTCATCCCATCTGCTTCTAAAATCCAATTTATAGAGCCTTACCCACATTGATCTGAGAAACTGAGGCTCAGAGACTAAATTTAGTATCTGTTACAAGCTTTGGTTCAAGAGATAAAAAGGATTGTCATTATCACCTATAAGAGACCAGGACTTTGATTTCATCTGATTTAGGTCACAGAAGCCACCGTAAGGCCTAAGTGTTCTTTCTGGGCTTGATATCTCATACCGAGGTTTGGTACATGAAATAAACCTACTCTTGTTCTGTAATATCTGCATTTACCGATCTCCATATAATGTCAGACCCAGGACATTTTCCAGAGGAAAATTAGGACATTGCATGATCCAAAGCACTTTGCTCTTCCTCCTTGACATCCTCGGGCTGCTGGGTGTTGTCATTCAGTCACTCAGTTGTGTCTGACTCTTCACGGCACCACGGACTGCAGCACGCCAGGCTCCCCCGCCCTCCACTGTCTCCTAGAGATTGCTCAGGTTTATGTCCAGTGCTATTGTGTTTTAGAGCCAAAATAGAAATGATGGGGAAAATGGAGGAAATATTAGAGACTCCATCACCTCTGATTCACTGTAGGCTCTTTAATCCTACTAATTTTCTTAAAATCAGATAGTCAATAGACATTCCGTGTATCAAAAAAAAAAAAGAAGAAGAAGAAATCTGAAGAATTAGAGAGGAATTTGCATGAAGCACAATATGCAACTTCTTCTTCTGCATTTGTATGTAAAAATTGTTCCCGGTTACAGAGGCTGGGAATCTAGGGACATAATCACAAAGCAATGTGACCTACTCCTCCTTGCCTGAGTGTCCAGTTATAGCGTGACTAAAGATTAAAAAAAAGAAGGCTTGGAAGCTGAGATGTTTGGAGATAGAAAGAATGGACATTTTTCTCACTCAGTGTTAATTTGCTCCTAATGCAAGGACTTGTAAAGCCTTCCCTAGGGCAGTAGAGTAGCCTCAAGGAAAAGGTTAAGTTCCACACTCAAGGCATTCTTATGTGTCAGACCTTTCAGGAGATAAGACGATGATCTAGTAAAAGAACAGTCTTGAATTCTACCACTGATACTCTGCTCTCATATTGAAGGCAAAACACCCCAAACTCTGGATAAGTCCCTGGCCCAGTTTCCCTTACTATAACATAAAATCTAAATCTGCCTGGTGTTGGCATGATGTAAGTGACCCCTAAGGAGACTTCTGTGGTGTAAAATTCATTGACTCTCTGCATTGCCCAGAAGCACAGCTATAATAACTCTATAGGGAATTGCGGCTACATGGTGTTAAGCTTTCTAAGAGGAGCTTTCTTTTGAAAAGGATGCTAAAGAAGTAAGGTCCACAGAGTTTATAGTTCTATTGAAAAGCAGAGGCATGAAGTCCTTTCCCCAGGCTGGATTTCTCATACCGAGCTAGGAAGGCCTCTGCCAGACATTCTAAATAAATCAAGGGAAACTAGTGACACAAAATTTCCTCTCTTCTTGTGCCCTTCAGGAAACTCTCTTTTATGAAGACAAACAGTGAGATTAATAGGAATTTGGGGCATGAAAAAATTATACAAATCAAAATGTCTGTATTTTCTACTGCTGCCCTACTCTAATGTGGAGACTGTGACGCATGAAAAGCCAGACGGATGATAGGGGTGTAGCATGAGGCTGCATTGCATTTCTGTGGCTCACTCTCAGTTTATCCAACTGAAAAGGAGATGTGAGAGATCGGAGAAGGGACCTAAAAATAACTATTTGTTGCATAACCAAATTATCCTGACCTCTGATTTGCCTGGGTGAATGAATGAGCCCCAACCTACTCACCCTGAAAGGTCACATTCCTGCCAAAAGCTCTCAAAGAGATTATTATATGAGCTCAAGAATCGGTGCCACAGCCTCTGGTCTTTACTTCTCAGAACCAGGTCTTCATCAGAGCCCATGAAGATGGAGACCATGCTGCTTCCAGATGCCCTGCGCGCATGGTCTGTTGAGCTTCTACCACCCTGCACAGGTCTCCTCCTCCACACACAATGGTTGCCCAAAGATGCCCTGGATCCTTGTCAGGCAGAAATGTTTAGCACCTTTCAAGGTAAGGAAAATTCACTCTCACCTCTGCCTTTTAGGGAAGGAAAAAGCTTTTTCCCTTTGTGCAAAGCTTTTTTAGTGAGTTGAGAACAATTCTCTCTGCTTTTCACAAGAGTTGTTCAGGCAGGAATACTTGGGCCCCAGTGTGTGAAAGTGTGAGAAGGAGGGATCTTTCAGTTTCCACACAGAGCATATCACATCTGTGATAGGTCAAGACCAGTTCAAGCACCTGTGCCATATTCTACCTGGAAACACTGCTGTCATCCATTCTTCTTTTTCATTCTCTACTTTCAGTTACTTATCTCTCTGCCATAAATAGAGCTGTAAAATGGGAGGATATTGTGAGAGACAAAGACATTGTTTGAAGTGAGAACCCCTAAATTTAACTCTGGGCATGTTGTGAGTCAGTGGATGAGGTTAAAAAATTATCTGGCAACACCAAGAAATGTTAGGAAAAAGGATATGAAATTCCATTTTTCCAAGTTCAGTATCAGACCATTGCACCCTTATACTGTGTGAGGTTTCTCCCATGAACAAGAGAAGAGATTAATATTCGTTCCATCTGTTGATTCAGTTGATACAAGAGTTGGCTACTAAAACAGATCTAACCATTAGCTTAGTTTATTCAAGGTCATAAAGATCACTCCTGTGCATAAAATGTGCATCTCAACTGATGCGTCTGTTGACAGCATAGTAAAAACTACTCTTTTCCTTTAATTTGTATATTGCCTATAAATATTTAGCTTCTCAAATGCTCTTTGGGCCAGTTTTAGCATATTACAGGATCTCTGATTTAATAAATAATAAACACATAAAATCACTGATGTGTACATTTTGCATTTGCCTAAGGATCTTGATTTACCATTATGAAAATTATACTTCAATAAGAGATAAGAGTTTACAGATTTATTTTAGAGATTGATTAGGATTTTGTTAAGATCTGAGAAATATATCAGAAGGAGAAATAGATGCTGAGAAAAAAGAAGGAACTTGGACTTAGGGCAAAAGAAAATAGGTTTTAGTAGAGTTAAATAGAAGAAAGCTGCTTTCTTGAAATTTAACTCCCCTCTTTGGGTTTGCTCCTGCCTTAGTTTTGCCATCCCCATTCAGAATCAAACCCATTTGGTTCCCAGCAGTCATCTTTGACTCCTCAGGAAAGATCCTTCAGCTTGTAGCAGGTGCTAGAGCCAGGGACACATTAAAGAAGAGAACTACATGGGGCTGGTGCAGGGAGCAGATGTAAGCAATCTCAATGATTTCCTTGCAAAATCTCGTTTTTGGGGTGGGGAGGAAAAAACCCATGAAACTCAGATTTCTTCACTGTGCATTTCTCTAGCACGGAAGTGTTAGCAAGCTTCAAGTTTCCAATTTCACACTTCAGATAAGCTATAAGAAACAAATCAAAAAGTAATAAGATGTAAACACAAGGTGTAAATATTTAAAGAAAGTTGGCTCATAAATATGTGAGATGGAGCATGAATTCTGTAAGTTTCACTTTTAGACAGCCTTTTTCTCCTTTTGGTCCCTCTGCCCCTTCCCTGTCAGAGGAAAATAAGTACCTGGCCATTTAAGGGGTCTAAGGAACAGTACGGGGGTCATGAGGTGGGAAGCATTAGAGAAACTGTCCAAGAATTTGGGGGCTGGGAGGAAAAGATTGGGGCTTTAATAAGAAAGGTTCAAATGTGGAGGAGGAGATAATAGAACAACTGGGACTTGTAAAGATCTTTCCATCTGTCAGGCATGGCTAAGGTTTTTACAAACATAATTCATATGACCTTCATTCAGTAAGTCAGTAGGTTCAGTCACTCAGTTGTGTCTGACTCTTTGGGACACCATGAACTGCAGCATGCCAGGCTTCCCTGTCCATCACCAATTCCCAGAGCTTAGTCAAACTCATGTCCATTGAGTCAGTGATGATATCCAACCACCTCATCCTCTTTCATCCCCATCTCCACCTGCCGTCAATCTTTCCCAGCATCAGGGTCTTTTCCAATGAGTCCGTTCTTCCCATCAGGTGGCCCAAATATTGGAGCTTCAGCTTCAGCATCAATCCTTCCAATGAATATTTAGGACTGAGTTCTTTTAAAATTGACTGGTTTGATCTCCTTGCAGTCCAAGGGACTCTCAAGACTCTTCTCCAGCACCACAGTTCAAAAGCATCAATTCTTCCACGTTCAGCTTTCTTTATGGTCCAATTCTCACATCCAAACATGACTACTGGTAAAACCATAGCTTTGACTAGATGGACCTTTGTCGGGAAAGTAATGTCTCTGCTTTTTAATGTGCTGTCTAGGTTGGTCATAGCTTTTCTTCCAAGGAGCAAGCGCCTTTTAATTTCATGGTTGCAGTCACCATTTGCAGTGATTTTGGAGCCCAAGAAAATAAAGTCTGTCACTGTTTCCATTGTTTCCCCATCTATTTGCCATGAAGTGATGGGACCAGTGCCATGATCTTTGTTTTTTGAAAGTTGAGTTTTAAGCCAGCGTTTTCACTCTCCTCTTTCACTTTCATCAAGAGGCTCTTCAGTTCCTCTTCACTTTCTGCCATAAGGGTGGTGTCATCTGCATATCTGAGATTATTGACATTTCTCCTGGCAACCTTGATTCCAGCTGTGCTTTATCCAGTCCAGCATTTCGCATAATGTACCCTGCATAGAAGTTACATAAGCAGAGTGACAACATACAGCCTTGACATACACCTTTCCCAGTTTAAAACCAGTCTGTTGTTCCATATCCGGTTCTAACTGTTGCTTCTTCACCTGCATACAGATTTCTCAAGAGGCAGGTAAGGTGGTCTGGTATTCCTATCTTTTAAGAATTTTCTACAGTTTGTTGTGATCCACACAGTCAAAGGCTTTGGCATAGTCAATGAAGCAGAAGTAGATTTTTTTTGAAACTCTTTGGCTTTTTCAATGATCCAACAGATGTTAGCAATTTGATCTCTGGTTCCTTTGCCTTTTCTAAATCCAGCTTGAACATCTGGAAGTTCACAGTTCACATACTGTTGGAGCCTCACTTGGAGAATTTTCAGTATTACTTTGCTAGCATGTGAGATGGGTGCAATTGTGTGGTAGTTTGAACATTCTTTGGCATTGCCTTTCCTTGAGATTGGAATGAAAACTGACTGTTTCAAGTCCTGTGACCACTGCTGAGTTTTCCAAATTTGCTGGCATATTGAGTATAGCACTTTCACAGCATCATTTTTTCAGTTCAGTTCAGTTCAGTTGCTCAGTCATTTCTGACTCTTTGTGACCCCATGGACTGCAATATGCCAGGCTTCCCTGTCCATCACCAACTCCTGGAGCTTCCTCAAGTTCATGTCCATAGAGTCAGTGATGCCATCCAACCATCTCACCTTCTGTCATCCCCTTCTCCTTCTGCCTTCAACCTTTCCCAGCATCAGGGTCTTTTCCAGTAAGTCAGTTCTTCCCATCAGGTGGTCGAAGTATTGGAGTTTCAGCTTCAGCATCAGTCCTTCCAATGAATATTCAGGATTGATTTCCTTTAGAATTGACTGGTTTGATCTCCTTGCAGTCCAAGGGACTCTCAAGACTCTTCTCCAGCACCACAGTTCAAAAGCATCAATCCTTTGGTGCTCAGCTTTGTTTATGGTTCAACTCTCACATCCTTACATGACCACTGGAAAAACCATAGCTTTGACTAGATGGACCTTTGTTGGGAAGGTAATGTCTCTGCTTTTTAATGTGCTGTCTGGGTCGGTCATAGTTTTTCTCCCAAGGAGCAAGCGTCTTTTAATTTCATTGCTGCAGTCACCATCTGCAGTGATTCTGGAGCCAAAGAAATTATTTGAAATAGCTCAACTGGAATTCCGTTACCTTCACTAGATTTGTTTGTACTGATGCTTCCTAAGGCCCACTTGACTTTGCATTCCAGGATGTCCGGTTCTAGGTGAGTGATCACATCATCAAGGTTATCTGGGTCATTAAGATCTTTTTTGTATAGTTCTTCTGTGTATTCTTGCCACCTCTTCTTAATATCTTCTGCTAGATCCATACCATTTCTGGCCTTTATTGTGCCCATCATTTCATGAAATGTTCTCTTGGTATCTTTAATTTTCTTGAAGAGATCTCTAGTGTTTCCTATTCCATTGTTTTCCTCTATTTCTTCGCATTTAGTTAAGCAAGGGCAGTTTTCACCCTGGCTTTGTATATAAGGCAATGGAGTTAAGCGAAGATATGATTTTCAGGTCTCATGATTAGAAGGTAGCTGGATGAGGTCTGTAACCCAGGTAGAAGTCAAATTGTTGTGGAAAAGAATGTGGTTTGGGAGGTTCAGAGTAGAGGAAGCCCATTTCGTATTGGCAATTCCATTCTCAAGGTTTGAGGATTATCTGAGTCAGAAACATTGTTTCTTCCAGTCCTCATCTATCCCATTCCAGCTAGCCTGCTTCCACTACAGTTGCCTACACTCAGTGATGATTTACCCAACATACCACCTGGTCGTTAATGCTTAATTTTCAAGGACATCAGGTCTGAGGAGGGAGTGAGGAGGGACCCCTGGCAGTCAGGCACTCAGAACCCCTTCAAGTTTCTCCACACTTTTTCAGAGCCTGAGCCTTGAGGCCTTTCCCTACCACAGAAGGTAAAAACCAAACCTCTTCCATTTCTTCAAAATGGGGACTTTGTTGTCTACTTAGGTGTTATCCTTGATATTTACCTCTTCTTCAGCCTCAGCTTCCAGAGCATCTGCAAGTCTTTGCAATGCCACGTCTAAAATGTACTTATCTGATATAGTCCAATTTTCTCCATATCCACTGTGCTTGCTTAGTCACTCAGTCGTGTCTGACTCCTTGAGACCCCATGGACTGTAGCCCTCCAGGCTCCTCTGCCCATGGGGATTCTCCAGGCAAGAATACTGGAGGGGGTTGCCATGCCCTCCATCAGGGCATCTTCCCAACCCAGGGATCAAACCCAGGTCTCCTGCATTGCAGGCAGAGTCTTTACTGTCTGAGCCATCAGGAAAGCCCATGAATACTGGAGTGGGTAGCTTATTTCTTCTCCAGGGGATCTTCCAGACCCAGAAATTGAACCAAGGTTTCCTGTATTGCAGGTGGATTCTTTACCAGCTGAGCTACCAGGGAAACACATATCTACTACCATCACCCTAATCTAACTAGTCTCATCTCCAGCCTAGATGACCACAGCATCCTAACTACATCCTAACTACACTGTTGCCCAGAAAAATGTCACTTCCAACAGTGCTTCAAACCAAGTTTAAAGTCTTCAATGATTCTTCCTTGCATTTAAGAAAAACTCCAATTGCCTGACAGTGGGTTACAAGACACTGCATACTTTGGTTCCTGTCTGCCTTTCCAACTTCCCCGCATGGCACATTCCCTCAAGGTCACCATATCCACCTATGCATGTGTGTGAGTGCTCAGTCACATCCAACTCTTTGCAACCCCATGGACTGCAGACCACCAGTTTCCTCTGTCCATGGGATTTTGCCAGCAAGAATACTATAGTGGGTTGCCATTTCCTTCTGCAAGGGATCTTCCTGGCCCAGGGATTGAACCTGTGTCTTCTGGGTCACCTGCATTGGCAGACAGATTCTTTACCACTGAGCCACCTGGGAAGCCCATCCAACTATGGTGACCATCAAAAATATTTCTCCTCTGTGGCTTTTCCTCTCCAAAGAGCTCATCTTTCCACTGGAACCTCTCTTTTCTTAGATTTTACTGGGCTGGCATAATCCATACTTCATTTCTAAGTTTAAATGTCATCCCACAGTGAGTCATTCCCACTCTCTCCTTCACCATCCATATCTTCCCCTAGGTCCTTCATTACTTCATAGTGCTTGTGAAATTTCACTGTTTGTTTAGTGGTTGGTTTTCTTATTCTTTGACTGCACCACTTATCAGACTCTTTAAGTTCTACCAGGACAGGAACTAAGACTGTTTTGTTCACAGTGGCAAACAGGTGCTTATTGTTAGGGTAGTAAGTAATGACATTTTGAGTTCCTAAGCACTGTAAAAATTCTGACAATTATGGTGGCTCCCATAGTAAAAATTAGAGAAAAACTAAAATAAAACTGTACATGTACTGAAATGAAACTTGTAAATTTTTAAAATTTTTATTGGGGTATAGGTGGCTTAGCAGTAAAAGAATCTGCCTGCCAAGCGGGAGAGGTGGATTCGATCTCTGGTTCAGCAAGATCTTCTGGAAAAGGAAATGGCAACTTGCTCCAATATTCTTGCCTGGGAAATCCCATGGACAGAGGAGCCTGGCAGGCTATAGTCCACGGGATCACAAGAGTTGGACATGACTTAGCAACTAAACAATAACAACAATAGTTGATTTACTATGTTGTGATAGTTTCTGGTATACAGCAAAGTGAGTCGGTTATACATATACACATAGCCACTCTTTTTTGAGGGGATTCCCCTGTGGCTTAGTGGTTAAAAACCACCTGCAAGGCAGAAGTCTCAGAGACACAGATTTGATCCCTGGGTCAGGAAACGCACCTGGAGGAGGAAACAGCAACCCACTCCAGTAACTTTGTCTGGAAAATCCCATGAATAGGGGAGCCTGGTGGGCTACATACAGTCCATGGGGTCACAAAAGAGTTGGACATAACTGAGCGACTAAACAACAGCTCTGTTTGGTTTTTTTTAAGATTCTTTTCCCATATAGACTATTACAGAGTATTGAGTAGAGTTCCTCAGTGCTATACAGCAGGTTCTTAATAGTTATCTATTATGTGTATATGTCAATCCCAATCTTTCAATTATTTGTAGATTTTCTAATCACAAGAGTTTGGGAAAGTTCATTGAAGTGGATCTTTTCCCATTTCTTTGGTGTCTCTGACTTGCTGGTAACCTAAGCCCATGTGTTGTCTGCTTTGTGTAATACACAACTACCCAGGAACTGAAAGGAAAAAACTGTCTCCTTTCAACATCAGTGGAAAGGTTGTCTTATGGCGTAAATCTAACTTGATAAATCTGTAATAGAGCAGTGGTCACTGTTAGTATTATATCTTTTCTTCTACTGTAGGAACAACAATGAATCTTTTGACCGCTCTCCAAGCTTTCTTAGCCCACACAGCCTGTCAACTCCCTAGCTCTGACAAACTCTACTCCCTCAAATAAATTAACAGAAGGAAAACCTAGAGGAAAGAACTTTGTGTCTATGCGTTAGGGGAGAAAGGCGGCAGATTCTTTAAACAAACACATATAGGGCACATAATGTGCACAGGTATTATGCTAGGTACTTGCATAGAACAAAAACCGAGTAATATGCTATGTTCTTCTACACCTCAGGACCAGCATGCACTTTATTTTGTCTGAAGCCACCTGCCCCCATCACACTCCACAATCCCTCCAGGAATGTCTTTCAAGGCTCTCAGACACATTTATATGTTATGTTCTCCCTTTATATGCCATCAGAGTTTCTTGTAGTTCTCTGTTTTAGCCCTCAATATCATTTATTTTTAAAGAATTTTGTAGTATTTTTTTCTTTTTGGAGCAGAGAAAGGCTTATTACCAGGCCGTGCAAGGAGACAGGTGGTTCAAGCCCTGAAAAGCCTCGATTTCCCTGAAGGGTTTTGGCCAAGCATTTTTAATATGTTGGTTGGGGGCAGGGGTTTCAGGGCACTTGATCAGTTTATGCACATTCTTTGAATGACATCACACTTTATGACAAATAGATGGGGAAACAATGGAAACAACAACAGACTTTATTTTCTTGGGCTCCAAAATCACTGCAGATGGTGACTGCAGCCATGAAATTAAAAGACACTTGCTCCTTAGAAGAAAAGCTATGACAAACCTAGACAACATATTAAAAAGCAGAGACATTACTTTCCCGACAAAGGTCCACCTAGTCAAAGCTATGGTTTTTCCTGTAGTCATGTAAGGATATAAGAGCTGGCGCTTACATCAAGTGCTTACATAAAGCTGGAGCTTACATAAAGAAAGCTGAGCGCTGAAGAATTGATGCTTTTGAACTGTGGTGTTGGAGAAGACTCTTGAGAGCCCCTTGGACAGCAAGGAGATCTAACCAGCCAATCCTAAAGGAAATCAATCCTGAATATTCATTGGAAGGACTGATGCTGAAGCTGAAGCTCCAATACTTTGGCCACCTGATGCGAAGAGCTGACTTACTGGAAAAGACCCTGACACTGGGAAAGATTGAAGGAGGGAGGAGAAGGGGACAACAGAGGCTGAGATGGTTGGATGGCATCACCGACTTGATGGACACGAGTTTGAGTAAGCTCCGGGAGCTGGTGATGGACAGGTAAGCCTGGCGTGCTGCACTAACTTTGGGTCGCAAGGAATCAGACATGACTGAGAGACTGAACTGAACTGAACTGAACCCTGAGGCAGAAGAGCGGTGTCACAGGGGGGTTAACATTATCAGTCCTTAGTCTCCAGGAGGCCTGGGGCTACGTCATGGTCATCCATTAGTTCCTTCATTTGTGTGTGTGTGTGTGGCTGTGGAAAAGGTTCATACCTGCAAACAACTCCTATCGCCACACTCCTATGGCCAACCACGTTATGAGTGAGTCTCCCTGCAGGTGGGTGGCCATAGGAAATTTGCATCCAATACTGTTGTTATTGTCGTTGTTCAGTCGCTTGGTTGTGCCTGACTCTTCATGACCCCATGGACTGCAGCATGCCAGGTAACCCTGTCTTTCACCATCTTGTGGAATTGGATCACACTCATGTCCATTGAGTTGGTGATACCATCCAACCATCTCATCCTCTGTTGTCCCCTTCTCCTCCTTCTTTCAATCTTTCCCAGCGTCAGAGTCTTTTCCTAGCATCTAGGTACTTCAGAGAGGAGCTAAAGCAGAGAAAACAAAGTTCTTTGAAAAATGTGCATAGCTGTGTTGCTGGTACCTAGTACAGCATTAATATATCAGTAAATGAATGAATGAGCAGTATTTCTGACCTCAAAGTGCTTACAATCAAATAGGAAAGACCAAGAAATATTTACAGTTCAACATCATTACCTACCTGTGTATGCATACTCAGTTGTGTCAGACTCTGTGACCTTTTGGACTGTAGCCTACAAGGCTTCTCCATCCATGGGCTTTTTCAGTTAAGAATACTGGAGTGGATTGCCATGCCCTCTTCCCAGGGATCTTCCTGACCCAGGGATCAACCCCCTGTTTCCTGTGTCTCCTGCATTGCAGGTGGATTCTTTACCCAATATCATTAGCATATTAATAAAGATGTGACAAGGCGGGGGAGGGGGGATCTCATTTCTAATGCTAATCTCATGCTAATCTGGTATCAGTGAAGAGTCCCTGAAGGAGGTGATGGATAAATCTTGAAGGCTGAAGAATTAGGGCAGAGAAGGGACTTTCAGAGGATATAGGGTGAGCAAAGGCAAAAGTGTTCACCTGCAGTGTAGAGTCATCCATAAGGTGGTTGGCCATAGGAGTGTGGAGTTCATGGGAGAGTGCTTCTGATACACTTGCTTGCTGGTAGTATTGATAAAGGACATGCAGTGAGGTCAGAATGATACCTTAATGACCTCAAGAAGATCCTGGAAGCTTCCATTTAATGTTCTCTGTAAACAGATAATATGTTAAGAACCTCCTACAGAATAGACAGGGAATAAACAACAGTCACATCTGTGATCCCTAGCTTGTTGCCCCTTTTGCCAGGGGCAGGGGGGTGGGAATCAGGACCTTGGCCTATCTCTGAGATAAACATCTCCAGTCTGCTGGCAGTTGATCTGCAGTCATAACGGCAAGTTCTTAGAATAGCTTGGAGTGATCTGAGTGTTCTGTAAACACCTAGAAAAAAGTGCTGTGTATAACCACAGTTATTAAAAATTATACTACTAATAATATATATTTATTAATAAGCAAATTATTTATTAATAATTACTTATTTATTACATGCCAAATACATGTTGGCTCTTGCCACACATGAACTTTGATTTTCAAAAGAAACTGAGGCACAGAGAAATTAAGCAACTTGCCCAAGGTCATTCAGAAAAGAAAATAGTGAAGTGTGGACTCAGTCCAGGTAGTCTGTCTCCTGAGCTCAAACTTTGCAGCTTCCTCCCATTATGCTGTGGTTTCTCCTGAAAATTTAATGCCGCTTTTGGAGCCAAAATCCACACACACCGTCTACTTTTTCAGACATTCATGCCATCTTTTTTTCAGACATAGAATTCAGAGTCAAACTTAAGACAGGTTTAAGGAGAGGCAGACAGTCTGGTCACATTTAGTACTTCTGGAGAAAATGCTCTTAGAACAAAACAAGTGTTTCCCAAAGACTGCCAGCAATATGCTAGATGACTCTGAATTTGTGTGAGCCAACACTTCCATTTTAATAGATATATACTTTAAAAATATGTATTAGATACACATTATGCTGATATGTATGTATACTAAAAGGATCATTACTGAATACCACAAATAATGGGAAATATTATTTATTTACTGCAAACACTATTGAGCATATAATATGGGTCAGGTGCTGTTCGCAAATAAACTAACAAATATCACTGCTATTTCATAGCTAGCATTCTAGTGGGGAAAAACAGATGAAAATTTTAAAACACAAATAAATAACATAGTATATTAAAAGATGATAGATACCATGGGAAAATAGAACACAGTAACAGAGGAAATGCCAATGGAGAGAAGGAATGAAATTTAAAATTTTTTTGTTTTAACCAAAAATTATTACAAATGAAGCTGAAATCTCTGTTTTAAAAAATATTGTTTTACATTACATGCCTTTCTCTGGGAACATTCTCTTTACTATGCCTAATTTTATTAATGTTCTGCTGAAGCCAGAGACAAATTTTCTTTTAAAGTAAATAAATAACAAATAATTAAAGTTGACAAAAATAAATATCACATAATTAAACATCTAAAGAAAAGTATTATTAAATAATGGTAATGTTGCAGGAAGGGGGACCCCTTCCAGGGCCTGAAACTGGGCTTTTGTCTAACACTTAGAAATGAATTGCCCGAGGAGACACATGTGCTGACAAAGCAAGAGACTTTATTGGGAAAGGGCACCCAGGTGGAGAGCCGTAGGGTGAGGGAACCCAGGAGAACTGCTCTGCCGCGTGGCTCGAAGTCTTGGGCTTTATGGTGATGGGATTAGTTTCCGGTGGTCTTTGACCAGTCGCATCGCTCAGCCAAGATGAATGCTATCGAGAGGGATTCTGGGAAGTGGACGGACACGCGGTGTCTCCTTTTGACCTTTCCCGAACTCTTTCGGTTGGTGGTGGCTTATTAGTTCTGTATTCCTTATCAGGATCTCCTGTCATAAAACAACTCATGCAAATGGTTACTATGGTGCCTGGCCAGGGTGGGCAGTTTCAATCAGTGTGCTTCCCCTAACAGTAACAGTGTAGCATGGATATGGCAAAAGGAAAAAAGGGAAGAATACTATTTGAGTGGGCTTCCCTGGTGACTCAGTGGAAAAGAATCCACTTGCCAATGCAGTACATGTGTGTTCCATCTCTGGTTTGGGAAGGTTCCCCTGGAGAATGAAATGGCAACTCACTCCAGTATTCTGGCCTGGGAAAACCATGGACAGAGGAGCCTGGTGGGCTACAGTCCAAGGGTTCTCAAAAGAGTTGGACACAACTAAACAAAAACTGCTTGAGTCGTTAAATTATGGACTTATTTAAATAGGGAACACCAAACACTTTTCCCCTCCAATTGATTCTGTGTTGATAGGGAGAGAGAAAACTAGAGTCACTCACCACACCCAAGTCAGCTCTTGATACTCAAGATGAAATACTTCCTCACAAGGCCTATGGGGACAATTTCATCACCTAAACACATCTGAGCTTCTACAGTCTGCAGCTTTTTCTCTGCTTACTTACATGATCATTTCTGCGGAGATAGCAGATAAAATACAGAGAAGAATACAAAAGCTAGACTATAACAACCCATTATTTTATGCTACACAACTATACCTACGTGATGATGATGTCCAAGTGTGTGTAGACTGTGTGACTGTCGAGGCTCTAATGGGAGCAGGATGCCGGCGTTCCCTCGAGGGGAAGGCAATGCCAAGTATTAAGGATGAGTTGCAACCTTTTCGGCAACCACCTAATTATCTTCAAGTCAGTTTTGTTAGAATAAGGCCCTGATATTTAGTGTGAACCCAAGCAGGAAAAAGTCCTCTCCTATTTTAACATTAATTACTTAAGAATGAGTAACAAATAATCATAATTAACATTTATTGAACATTTACTATGTGCTGCTGCTGCTGCTAGACATGTGCTAATGCTCCACATGCATCACCCTATTTGATTCCCATGATAAGGTTCTATGATGATTTCCATCTCACAGGTGAAGAAACATAGGTTCAGGGAAGTTAATTAACATGTTCCAAATTATATCAAAAGTCAGTCAAGCCCAGATTGTCTGGCTGAAATTGGTACTAATCCTATGTGAATCTGTAAATAACCCTCTGGGTTAAGAACAAAGGGTATCTCCAGGGTTTCCCTGGTAGCTCAGTGGTAAAGAATCTGCTTGCCAATGCAGGAGACATGGGTTTGATCCCTGATCAGGGAAGATCCCACATGCCATGCAGCAACTAAGCCTGTGTACCACAACTATTGAATCTGTGCTCTAGGGCCTGGGAGCTGCAACTACTGAGTCCGCGTGCTGCAACTACTGAATAAAGCCTGGCACCCTAGAGCCTATGCTCCACAACAAAAGAAGCCACAGCAATGAGAAGCCCGTGCTTCCCAACTAGAGAGTAGCCCCCACTCACCACAACCAGGAAAAGCCTACATAGCAACCAAGATCCAGCACGGCCAAAAAATAAAAATAATTTAAAAATTTTTTAAAAGAGTATCTCTGTTCCATGGAGGAGTGGCAGAAAATGTAATGGTTGGAAGAGCAAATGCCAGTGATAGAAGTGTCAGAGTTTTAATTCTGGCTCTGCTGTGTATTAGCCATGTGGATTTGGGAAATTTACTTAACTCTTTTAAGACTTACAACATCCTAAATTGTCACGTTTTAGAGAACTTTTAATCTCTCAGAGCCTTACTGTCTTTGCCATCGTCGTTGTCACCATAACCATCAACATCAACATCACAGCTATCATACACTGTTTTCTTGCCTTAATATTTTCCCATTCTGAAATTGCCATGCTATTCCTTCAACCTCTTGGATCAAGGAGTGGCTACAATATTCTACCACCACTACTAATAATAGTAATAAGAGTAAACATTTATTGTATGCTTACTACACGCCAAGGGCTTTTAGTGCATTATCTCATTCGATCTTTACAACTACTGCCTGAGATAAATACTAGTGTCATTTATAATTTATAGTTAGAAACAGAATTCATCTAGAACACAGCACTGCTGCTTTCACATCCTTTCTACCAACCGACCACCCAGACCACCAGCTGGCTTGGGACCTCCAAAAGGGCATCCTAGAAATAGCATGGAATTTCCTGCAGGAAATGGAACACTTCAGGAGTCTAACACTAAAAGGGTTTGGAATATCCACTGTCTGACAGCACTGGTTGCTCAAGGAATTTCTGTTTCCTCTGTTCTAACTTCCTTTGCCACAGGGGATGCCAAACAGCTCCAGTTCCTCTTATGAGAGGGAGCTGGAAAAACAGTAAGACCAGTGACTCACCTGAGAGGAACAAGCAGAGAGCTGTGACAAGGAATCAGACTCTTACAAATTGCAAATTCCAGTCACTCATTTTCCTTGTTCTTGACTGCCTTTCAGTAAAAGATGCTATAAAAGACAAGTGTAAAAAAAAAAAAAAAAAAAAAAAGACAAGTGTATTTGGAGTGATAATAATCTCCTATTACATAATATAACTTTCTCCATATTGGCTATTATTTATTCAATGGCAAATTTAATAACATTTATTGGAAAACCACAGAAAATGAAAAAAACAGTTAAGCTGTCTTGTATGATTCAGTCTAGATTTCGATTAAATTCAAATTAATCTCTTCCCATGGCTATACACCCTTGCCCCAATTTTAAAGACCTGAAGTCCAGGGTAGGAGAGACCAAGAGCATCCCGGAGGGCAGCGGCACGAATTCACTCCCCTCCAGCCCCCGCAGCTCCTTTCGCCCATCTCCCCTCCCCCTTAGCCTGGTCGCTTGCCATTGGTGGTTGCCATGACAACCGGCAGCTGCCAGGGCAGGCAGCCTCTACCGCAGCAGGGGTGGGGTTTCGGAGGAAGGGGCAGGAGAGGAGGAGCCAGAGGAGGTGTCTGCTGCAAGTTCCTGGCTGCTTCTGAGCTCACCCCATCCTCCGAGAGGGAGGAGGCCAAGTGGTGATGCTGCTGCTTCTGCCGCTTCGACTGCTGATACTCCAGTGAGGGCTGGAAGGGTGGTTCCTATTAGCACCGTCGCCAACCAGAGAGGGAGGGGAAGAAATCCCGGCAGCCGCTGCTGATGTTGGGTTCGGAGGCTGCATCCGACTCGGTCTCAAGGAAAATGGATTCAGTTTGCATCTCTCCTTCCTTTCAACAGCTTCTCCGGATCTCAGCATGGTAAGTAGCAGGGAGCGAGGTTAGCTTCTTGATTTAGCTGGCTATTAAATGACCTGGGTATACATTTGTGGCCTGCATTGAACAATGACTCCCTCAGAGATGGGGAGGAAGGTGTGGAGACAGTGATGGGGCTGGGAGAGAGGAAGGTTGCCAGGGAGAGAGAAGTAAGGAGGCATCTGCTTGTGTTTTAAAAAAATGTATATATGGTGTTCTGATTTTATCTTGAACTGGCTCAGAATGCAGACTGAGCCACTTGGTTCCTTTCCTTCCAAGCTTAGCAACAGAATCAGGGGGTGGAAAAAGAGCTCCCAAGAAATAGATGTTATTGAAAGGAATCATTTCATTTGCAGCTCTCACATATAGGGTCGGGCCTTCCTTCAAGAACACATTTGGTGCCTCCTAAGCTTGCAGGCCCAATTATAAGGTGATTTTGCTTATTTCCTTCATTGCTAAGAAAAGGTAGCCCCAGAATTTAGCCTTTTATTTCATATTCTGATGTACTCTTGCTGAGAAACCATTTGCCAGATAGAGTGTAATTTTTAGTATACAGATTTGATTGTGATCACACAAATGGATGCCCTGTGGATATGCATATCATCTATACACATGTTACTTAGCATTTATGAAACATATTTATATGCAGAGTGTGCTTTGCAATGATTTTTATGGGTTTTAAATGCCCTTGCATGCTTGGGGATAATTGCTTATTTTTGAGACTATGCTTCTGGTTTGTATTATTATTCACTGACTTCATTTGGATTAATGCAAGATTTATTCTTGTTATTGTCCCTTAGTTTCATTGTGACCACTTAGGACAATCTGTGTTATAGCCTGCCTTTTTCCTTTATTTTTAATTGGGGTTTGTGGGGGGTGATTTGAGAGCCCCGAATTTACACTGATGGGAAAGGGAGGTGGCTTGTGGTATTATTTTGTGTCTAGCATCTTGCCAAGTGAATGTTGAAAGACATCAGTTTTCTTGACATTCTACCCCAACCCTTTCATGTTTGCGTGTTGTGTCCCAGGAAGCACAGATGAGCTGGAAGGCGAAATGCATTCATTTTATTTACTAGTGCTGCTATTTGCTGTTCATTCCTTCAGTATCCAGGCACCATTTTACAGTTCCCTCAAGTGTTGTATTATGGTTCTACTTCTTTGGGTGGTCAAGTAAGAAAGTGGGATTGTTTTGAACATCTAGGTGTTCCCAAGTAAACTAGCCATTTCCAAATTAGCCTGCTTGTGCAACGAATGAAACAAGCGAGTGAGCAAAGCTCAGCTTGAGAGCGTGTGATTTGTAGGCAAAATGGGGGGCTATTGTAGTTTACAAATGCTTAGTGGGATCTGCTTGACATTTTACTGTATCACAGCTTTAAGGCAGCTCAGGATACTAAAGATGCCTGAGATGAGTAGGGCACAAGGCTCCATTACCACCCAGGATAATGGATTTTGTTGAATTAAAGCCAGAAAAATCCTTGCAAGTAAAACTGTATTAGTAACATTACATTTAGCATGTGGACTATTTTTTATCCACCTCCCTCTTCTCTAACAATATCATCGTCAGTGCAAACATTTTTTACAATGTAAAAAAACATTTGTTTTAATCCTGCATTTTATTTTACACACTGCTCGCCTTTATTTACAATTTTTACATGCATTTGAATCAGGTTTATAATTTAATTTCTCTGGGAATAAATGTCCTGTTTCTTTTATATAGTGGAAGGCTCTTCAGCACCTTAGTGGGAAGAATGGATTTAATATGCTCATGGCATGTCATATATAGATTCGCACCTCCATCAAGTCATGCTACTGTGGGCCTTATCACAACTACGTAAAGTAGAGCAGTGAAAGAGGTGCTGGACTTGTATGTCATAACAAAAATTGTATAACACGCTGCATCCTGAATCTTTAATGATAACTTTCGACTTGTAAGAAAATTTCAGTAAGCTTTAAAAAAAATTAAGATATGTTGTAGTTGACCCTGTTTCATGCAATGAAAACAGTTATCTTGGGCATTGTTTTATTTCCTTTGTTTCGAATTTTCATTGGGATGTGGTTTTATAGGTGAAGTTGGCACAGTTTGAGCAGAAGCAAATCACTGTAAGTCATGGACATGCAGCTCTCAGCAGCGTTTCAGCTGTGTGGTCAGACCTCATGGGAACACATGTGTAGATTTTGATCCTACAACCTTGGATGATTATATGACCTTTGCTGAGGGCCACAGAAAAGTGAACTATTTTTAGTTTAGTGGGATCTAGATATAAAATAATTCAAGAGTCAATTTGATGTCAGATAATACAAAATATATGGAAGATATATACATGTTTTTATTTAAATGTGCTGTTTATTTAGCAAGCAAAGTTAATTACCTTTTTCTCAGATACTGTCTTGAAAATTCCATTCTTGTTGTAATGTTAAATATCTTGACTGGTATTTAAACTTTCATAAAGCTTGCTTTATGTGGGATAAAACACATATTATCTAATTTCTTGGGATAGGATATTCCTGTTTCTTCAAGTGACCTCAGAACATATTTCAGTTTTGCATACATACTTCAAGTTCCATTGGGGTACTTAGAAAATATCTGGAGAGTCAAAACTGTTTTCTACATTTCTCATGGGTTCATAGAAAAATTACTACAATGTTTTTCATAGTGTTGGTACCTAAAAGAAAACAAAATTTATCTTTAAAGTTTTAACATAAATCACTCAGTTGGTTTTTACTGGAATAAGTAAACTAGGTGTATACTTGAGTGTTACTCTGAGAGGTCAGTTATAATTCCCTGTGTTTGCACATCCCGATTAATTTCTTACCACGTGAAAATGTTTTTCTAAACATGATGAATTAATTAATTGAAAAACAACTGTTTGTAGAGCTCTTATATGACTAGCACAATTTGCATATTCTAGCAATATAGAATTTCCTTAGGGGGTATATAAGCTGTACATGCATTAAATAGTTAATGATGAAAATAATATAGTTATAATTAACACCATCATTACACCTTTTCTTAATATACTCTTTTATAATTCTTAAAGTCATTTTACATTCTTTATCTATCATCTTATACCCCCCCCAAATTCTATCATATCAGTAAAGGTAGTGCCATAATAATTATTTTACGTAAGTGGAAAGAGGCTTGGGAGATTAGGCTTGTTTAATTTTGGGTTTGGTAAACAGTCTAAGTGGGCCCAAATTCCACACTCATGAAGCCAAATCTACTGTATTAGAAAATTTAACAAATTATCTTGCTGATTTGAATTTTAAAATGTCAAATATAATAAAATCTGCATTAAATGTAACTCATTTTATTTGAATATTTCAGAGGTCATGGTATGTTCTTTGGTCACATTGGATTTCCAGATAGACTAAGTGCATTCTTTAGACATCAGCCAAAAAAAAAAAAAAAGGGTAGACACAGAAATTATTTTGGAGAAAACCTGGGATTCATGATATTTCGTAAGGCATAGAAACATTTGTCTGGGAAAAAATTAGAACTTTGTTGGACTGATGTGGACTTATTTTATGGCTGAGTATTGTTTTTGTTTTTGTTTTTAATGACATACAAGTTGGGGGGAGTAACAATTTCTTGCTGTGCTGTGTGTGTGCGCTTAGTCACTCAGTCATGTCTGACTCTTTGTGACCCCAGGGACTGTAGCCCACCAGGTTCCTCTGTCCACAGGATTTCTCAGGCAAGGATACTGGAGTGTGTTGCCGTCTTCCTCCTTCAGGGGATCTTCCTGACCCAGTGATCGAACCCATGTCTCCTGTGTCTCTTGCATTGCAAGTGGAATGCGATGGCTTTACCCACTGAGACGTCAAGGAAGTCCTTTTCTGTGCTTAGGACCAAATTAATCCTATAGAAATTAATTTGAAGAAACTTAGCCACACCTCCTACCTATATGTCCACCTATCTATGTTAAGCATCTCTCAACTTCCATGTTCTTAAAAATTAAAATGATTTTCAATCATAAATACATGTATATAAGTTTAACAACTTTATGATATTTTCTGGATATTCATGTTTATGCTTTTCTGAGCCATCAAAAATTACTTTTCTCCAGAATATTCTAATTATTTGCTATCTCCCTTTCTTTGCTAACATTGTAGGGGTGTACTTTGTCTGTTTAGTAATTCAGTGCTGGCCAAAGAACAAAATATGCCATCTGAACTGTCATTCCACAATTGCGAAACATCCTTTATAATTAATTGGCTTGCAGTACCAGTGAGATCTATCATATTAAAGGCATTTTGCTTTAAATCAGTATTCACCAATACAGTTAAATGTCCTTTTAAAGACTTTCTTTTCTTACATTTTAAATATAATATCTTCATTGTTAGAATAAAAAAAGATAATGCAGAAATGTGTAAGAAAATCACCCATAATCTACCATCAAGAAATAATTACTGTTAGTACTTCCTTCTAGATTTTTTCTATATGTGGCATATAGATTTTTTTTCTATAAACACACTCAGGTATATAATTTCATAAATGGGGCCATACTCTGAGCACTGTTTTATAATTTTTAAAATTTTATTTAAAGTGGTCATCTTTCCATGTTAATGAAATATGTCTCTAGTAAATTTTTAATCTCTGTGTGCATTTATCTTGATGACTCAAGATATTTTCCTCGATTTTGGGGTCTTCATACTTTGCTTTTAAATACAGGTAACTCCTACTTCATTTACAGCAGCTGTGCTTCAAGCATTGTTTTTCAGGAAATATGAGATCTGTTATTCTGACTTGCCATTGCATCTCACAATGGATATTAAATTGACCTTGGTCTTCTTTTATCTGCTGATAAAGAATAAGTTTTGGGCCCAAGTCAGAGAAATCCCAGTTTGAATTGCTAAGAATTTCACCAGGTGCATGCATAAACAATAAGTACAGAAACAAAAACCTCTTCCAGACTTGTGTTATTTTTCCTCAGTATGGTAGGGGCATCCTATAGTCCTAACCTCTGTGACCAACTTAAATCCTTCATAAAAATCATTTAAACAACATACATTAGCTATCACATGACTTACACTAAACTCAGATATCTTTCTGACATCTGCATTTTTCTTAAACCTATATATAGTTTTTAAATGAAAGCCCAATCTTCTGGCTCTTCCCCTTTTAGAATATGAATGGTGGTTGGATTCTTCTTATACTTTAGGTTGGAGCTTTAAATGTAACTTTTGGGGACTTCCCTGGTGGTCCAGTAGTTAAGACTTAGTCTTCCAATTCAGGGGGTGAGGGTTCAATCTCTGATCAGGGAGCTAAGATCTCACGTACCTCACAGCCAAAAACCTGACATAAAACAAAAGCAGTATTGAAACAAATTCAATAAAGACTTAAAAAAATGGTCCACATCAAAAAAATTATTTAAAAACTGGTTAAAAAAATGTAACTCCTTGGAGAGGTTTCCTTTAGTATATCTTAAGTCTCTGCTATTACTCTTGTACCCTCTCTGCTTCCTTTGTAGCATTTATCAAAGTTGTAAAGATACAGCTACAGTGAAACCTAAGTATGAGGGAAAAGTCTTTGTTCCCTTTCTTTGTTTGGCATCGAAATTAAGATCATTTACTGCAGTGCTTTAATCCTGGAGTCAACTGCAATTAAAACAGAGATGGAAAACCAAATGTGACTAGGTTTAGTTGACAGTGTCTGTTTAGAAGACTAACCCTTGGTGTTATTTTCAAGAAGGAAATTTTGCTGAGATCGTTATAACTCTGAAAAAGCCTTCTGAGCTTGTGCTTCGGAAAAGAGGGTGATGTTGTCATTATGCCTCTGATCCAAACTGGAAACGTTCCCTTGGAAAATGCTACCCAGCATAACCACAGTGAAAATGTAAACCGAGCAAGTGTTTCTCACCCACGTCCCTTATCTGGTTCTTCCTTGTGCAGCATTTCATGGAGAGAGATACCTTCCAAAAATAAACATTTCATGGAGTGGTACCTTCCATGAAAGTACTGACCCGTATTTAAGGCCTGTAAACTATTCACAGGTCAAATATACCTAACTTTAGTATATTTTCCAAAACAAAAACTGTTTTTTTAAATGCAATAACACTAATGAAAACAGCTAGATGGACTGTTTTAAATGAGTCCCATTCTGTGAAAGCTAAAGTATTGTGTCATTCTACCAGTAAAAGAATAGCAAGACAATAATTTTATATAAAAGACAATAGTTCAGTCGCTCAGTCGCTCAGTCGTGTCAGACTCTCTGAGACCCTATGGACTGCAGCACGCCAGGTTTCCCTGTCCTTCACCATCTCCTGGAGCATGCTCAAACTCATGTCCATTGAGCTGGTAATTTTATATAAAACAGTAACCCGTCTGGAGAGTTTATATTAAAAACCAGCACTCTGAATTCACATGAGAGTCCACATGATGGTAATTCTGCTAATTGGCACTGAGGAGACGGAGAGAGGGACTTAGGTGTTTTGAAAATGTTATAGATCCCAGAGTTGTTTTCTCATGAATTTCTTAGATATTTCAGTTTGTAAAAATGGGAACTCTGGAATTACTGGAGTTTCTTCTCCATCATCTGCTCCCTTGGGTTACCTAGACCTGGAGGAAAAATTTCTCCTATTCCACTGGTTAGTCTTTGTCTCCTGCATCTCTTAAGTAGGAATTTAAGTGGTTGTTAACTAACCATAAAGTGGAATTTTCATTTCAGAGAACATATGATTTTTTTGTTGTATTAAGGAAGACCTTTGAATTATGACCTAGTTTTATTTTAAAAGCACTTCGTTTAATAAAAAGTATCTACAAAGTTTAGAATTTACAGTATTTTGAGCCAGATGCCTGAGACATAATTAGCAGTCATTAAAAATAAACCGTAGCTTTAAAAAAAAAAATGAAGTAAAAAGGACGCCTTACCCCTAGTTAATTTTACATGGAAGGAGGATTTGAGCCATCTTGCTCTCTTCTTAGCTAGACTGGCCACATTTGAGGCTCCTTACGATGCAATACCACACTTTGAAACAAGAGAGGAAAATAGCCTGCTACAAGGGAAATTGATTCTTCCACCACTGTGCAACCTTCAGGTTTTTTTATTCTATGGATTGAAAGGAGCCCAGTCTCAAAAAGCATGCTTAAACATGCCTGATTCGCATGAATGCTCTTATCTGGACAGGTGTAGCTACACATTGTCCAATTTTTTTTTTTTTTTTGGTGTGCAGGGTCTTTGCCAGGGGGACATTTTTTTCTAGTTATGAAGAGTAGGGGCTACTCTCTAGTTGCAGTGAGCAGGCTTCTCACTGTGGTGGCTTCTCCTGTGGAAGACAGGCTCTAGGGCTCGTGTGCTTAAGTAATTGTAGCATGTGGGCTCAGTAGCGCGGGCTCACTAGTTGTGGTGCGCTAGCTTAGCTGTTCCGTCGCACGTGGGATCTTACCCGACCAGGGATGGAAGTTATGTCTCCTACGTTGGCAGGCAGGTTCTTTACCACGCAGAGCCACCAGAGAAGCCAGTGTCCAATCTTTTTTAAGTATGGTGTATGATTTTATATTTTATATTTTTCACTCTATTTGCAGTTTTTGAAATCAAACCTAAATGACTTAGCCAAGACCGCTTGATGGTAGTAAAGAGACAAGATTAATATTTCTAGCTCATTTCAGTTCAGTCACTCAGTCATCTCTGACTCTTTGCAACCCCATGGACTGCAGCACACCAGGCTTACCTGTTCATTACCAATTCCCGGAGCTTGCTCAAACTCATGTCTGTGGAGGTGGTGATGCCATCCAACCATCTCATCCTCTGTCACCCCCTTCTCCTGCCTTATATCTTTCCCAGTATCAGGGTCTTTTCCAATGAGTTGGCTCTTCGCATCGGGTGGCCAAAGTATTGGAGCCTCAGCTTCAGCATCAGTCCTTTCTTTGAATATTCAGGATTGATTTCCTTTAGGATTAACTAGTTGGATCTTCTTGCAGTCCAAGGGACTCTCAAGTGTCTTCCCCAACATCACAGTTCAAAAGCATCAATTCTTCAGTGCACAGCTTTCTTTATGATACAACTCTCACATCCATATATGACTACTAGAAAAACCAAAGCTTTGACTATGCAGACCTTTGTCAGCAAAGTAATGTCGCTGCTTTTTAATATGCTGTCTAGGTTGGTCATAGTTTTTCTTCCAAGGAGCAAGCGTCTTTTAATTTCATGGCTGCAGTCACCATTTGCAGTGATTTTGGAGCCCCCAAAAATAAAGTCTGTCATTGTTTCCCCATCTATTTGCCATGAAGTGATGGGACCAGATGCATTAATCTTTGTGTTTTGAATGTTTAGTTTTAAGCTGGCTTTTTCACTCACCTCTTTCACTTTCATCAAGAGGCTTTTTAGTTTTTCTTCACATTCTGCCATAAAGGTGGTGTCATCTTCATATCTGAGGTTATTGATATTTCTCCCGGCAATCTTGATTCCAGCTTGTGCTTCATCCAGCCCGGCATTTCACATGATGTACTCTGCATATAAGTTAAAGAAGCAGAGTGACAATATACAGCCTTGACGCACTCCTTTCCCAATTTGGAACCAGTCTGTTGTTCCATGTCCAGTTCTAACTGTTGCTTCTTGACCTGCATACACATGTCTCAGGAGGCAGGTAGGGTGGTCTGCTAGTCACTGGCCATTTGCTTACTGTACTTCCACAGACATTCGTATGGTTTGAAAACATTAACTGTCCAAATTTATATAATCCACTTGCTTTGAAACATTGATCTTTGGCTGTATAGTCAACTGTAATGTAAGTGGCATTGATCCATTCTTGGTTCACATAGTGCTGTCGCTAACCACATTCTTGATGTCCTCAAATGTTGTTTTCCTAACAAGAGGATCTTTATGACAGAGAATAGCTGATGAAATAGTAGAAAAGCATTTTGTTTAGGAGATAGTCATTTTGCAAAAGAGCCCTTTCCCTTGGGTCAATCTGAGTTTTTTTTCAGACTTGATGCTGACTCAGTTCTGTTCTTTAGAAGAATTAAGGACATCCGTCGTTATCGAGTTTCCTTTATAATTCAAGTAAACCAGTTTATTCCAGCAACAAATGGAATGGTCTTGACCCTCTTAATAACAAAAATATCTAAAATAGTCAGGCTATAACAAGTATAAAAAGAAAACTTACTTTTACAACTTACTTTCAAAATTATCCAGAAAAGAACTAAATTCTTTGAGTACCTATTATGTATTTATTATGGGCTTCCCTGGTAGCTCAGATGGTAAAGAATCTGCCTGCAATGCAGGAGACCCTGGTTCAATTCCTGAGATGGGAAGATCCCCTGCAGAAGGGATAGGCTACCCACTCCAGTATTTTGGGGCTTTCCTGGTGGCTCAGATGGCAAAGAATCTACCTGCAATGCAGGAGACCTGGGTTTGATACCTGGGTTGGGAAGATCCCCTGGAGGAGGGCATGACAACCCTCTCCAGTATTCTGGCCTGGAGAATCCCATGGACAGAGGAGCCTGGTGAATTACAGTCCCTTTGTATAAGGAGATAATGAGGACATTCTTTGTTCTTTTTGTTTAGAGCTTGTTATCTTTTGGTCATAAATTCTACTAAGGTTTGGTAGACATTTTGTGATTGGTTTGTCCCACAGTATGGTAAAGCATATGCCTGCAGTCTGCCTGCAGGAGACCTGGGTTCAATCCCTAGATTGGGAAGATCCCCCGGAGAAGGGAATAGCTACCCACTCCAGTAGTCTTGCTTGGAGAATCCCATGAACAGAGGAGACTGGTAGGCTACAACCCACAGGGTCGTAAAGAGTCGGACACAAGTGAGCAACTTTCCCTTTCACTATGAAGGCTCATTCCTAGTTCAGGTGAGGATTATGTACTATATCTAGATTGTGTGTGTGTGTTCAGATGCTGTCATGTCCAACTCTTTGTGACCCTCACGGACCGTAGCCTGCCAGGCTTCACTGTCCATCAGATTTCTCAGGCCAAAATACTGGAGTGGGTTGCCACTTCCTTCTCCAGGGGATCTTCTTGATCCAGGAATCAAACCTGCATCTCTGCATTGGCAGGCAGATTCTTTACCACTGTGCCAACTTGAGAAGCAGCTTTTATTCCACTATACCTAGTTATTTCCCAGTTAAGTCTGGTTTTTGTTCTTTAGAGAAACATTCAGTTTTCATTACTATGGAAGCTGAAATGAGTTTAACCCAGTAGGTGACCTTTTGATAAAAATGAACTAGCTATATGAAATCTAATGCTATTGATCTGGTTTGGGGGCAGTCACAGTGATATTTCAACCACATAATTTGTAGTTTCAAGTGTTTCCTCCCTACTCCATCAATTATTTGTTTTATCTCTTACATAATTAGTTAGCAAAGGCATTTTTCACAATAACTAATATATATTTAATACTTTATTTTACAAGTTACAAAGGACTTTTCATACTTTAAATTTTCACAAGCATGTAAGATAATAAGATAGTACATATTATGTTACATTGTATTATATTATGTTACATTATTTTATGTTATATCATTTATAATCATCCTCAGGATAAAGTTCAGATTGTCTACCTGTGTCCAGCATAACCTCACCACTAAGTGAAACTATGAGATGCAAATCCAGATTTCCTTACTTCAGAATTCTTTTGTTCTACGAGATGTGGCCCTATACAAACCAAATGATTCATCAGTAATGTGAATCAGAGCCCAAGAACTATGACATGATCTGACCTGCACTCTAAGTCCTAACTCAGGTGCTAAGGAAATTTAGGTCACTTGGTTATCCTCACTGAGTCCTTCCTTTCATACATAATCAGCGGGTGTGTATCTGTATATGAAAAGAACTTTGGGCAGGGGTTTTAGAGGGATGGGGGATGACAAGTTTCCACGTGTATCATTACCATCATCACCAATGCCACAAAAGCCTAATTGAAGGTCCCCAAAATAGAAAGCATTCATAGACTTCCAATTGTTATCCCTGGTCCCTGTCCAAAAGTAACTTCTGTTTTTTATAAGGAAAAGGGGCCAAATTTAATAGAATATTAGTACATGTAACGCTTAGATGGAATACATAAATAGCACCGCTATTTTCAGCACAAGTCTTTGTTTTTGTGAAATGACCACAGTGGCTTCTAGCTAATTGGCCTGAAATTGTTAACGCACATGTTGGTGAGGATGGTTTTGAATCAGTATTCGATCCTATCTTTCTTCTCTGAAGATAAGTGTTTCATTCGATAAGCCAAATATAGTGTTTAGCTTATTACATAGAGGTTATGAGGCACATTAATCTACTTTATGAAAAAAATTCAGGTTAAAAAAAACCACTAAGAAATTTCTTTCAAAACACATTTGACTTTAATGTTAGTTGTTGTTGCGTTGTTGGTTTGTGTTTGTTTTACTATGCTTCCTGGATGCCAAGAATTGCCCAAAAGTTGTTGCATGCATACAGCAACATGCTTTGAAGAAGGTAATAGTATCCCTATTTTATTCATCCCTCAACTAAGGTTTATTGATGTAAAGTAATTTAATACTTAAGATTATCTAACTAATAACAGATGGAACTAGATTCTGAACTCAAGTCTTCCTGACTCCAATGTCATATTACCTAATGAGCTAAACCTCTTCCTTCTTGCAGTGAAAACTTGATTGTGCTCCTGAAAATTAAATAAAGAAAAGGCAAATATATTTTAATGTTATTGTTATTGTTAAATGTTAATTGAGACCCAATTCTTGCTAAGTAAGGATAGTAACACTCTGTTAAAATCGACACTCGAGAACAAGGTCCCCATAACCAAAGTTTCCTCAGTGAGGAATGAAAACAAAGGGTTGAATGAACTCCAGTCCTAAAACCATTTGGGGTTGTTGTTTTAATAACTCTTAGGAGATCATTTGTGAGTTATGTGTATTTGACAACATAATCTGGGATTCTCTCTTTAAAACAAATATTTAAATAGGTATTAAATATATTTTAATAGAAGAATATTCTCTAGTTTTCCTTTCTACTTTTTTGAAGCAATAAAAACCCCAGAAAACCTTGTATGCTGTGTTTTTCACAATTCTGTAAACTGTGAAAATTTCTTTTTCTCTAAAGAGATTCAGAGAGCAGTTTTACAAGAATTTCATTTCTGGAAAAAGTCCTCAATTGTGAAAAGGACTGAGCAGTACGAATCCCAGAATTTAATACTATGAAGAGCATATTCCTGTGCTGTTATAGCTTCCGTGGTTATAAATTCATGCAACTTAAGACTTCTTTTGTTTCAGTTTTTTTGCTTGTACTGAATAGCAGGAGTTTTGACAAGAGTAGGTTTGGATGAAAAAAGGTTGAAACCTTGATTTGCCTGTCCCTGTATATAGGTGAGATATATATGATAAATTATTTGTGGCCTATGCCAACCACTGAATGTAATGAAACTCTCTAAGCAGTATGTTGTAGGAAAAGGTTCAGTGACTTAGGAAAACATGTAAGATATGTCTTTTAAATTAGAAGAAAAAAAGATTTCAAAAATCAAAAGATGGAATTTAATAACAGTTTTGTGAAAAGAGAAAAAAATTACATAAACATATAAACATATATTTATTTCGTAAGTGCAACTCAAAATAGTAACAGGAATTAAACCTGGCTAGTAACTTTGGGGCTTCCCAGGAGTTGCTAGTGGTAAAGAATCCGCCTGCCGATGCAAGAGACATAAAGAGGTGTGGGTTCGATTCCTGGATTGGGAAGATCCCCTGGACGTGGGCATGGCAACCCACTCCAGTATTCTTGCGTAGGAAGTCTTCTGTGGACAGAGGAGCTTGACAGGCTACAGCCCATAGGGTTGCAAAAAGTCAGACTACACAACTGAAGCAACTTAGCACTCTAGTAACTGCAGATGGTGATTACAGCCATGAAATTAAAAGACACTCGCTCCTTGGAAGAAAAGTTATAACCAACCTAGACAGCATATTAAAAAGCAAAGACATTACTTTGTCAACATAGGTCCGTCTAGTCAAAGCTATGGTCTTTCCAGTAGTCATGTATAGATGTGACAGTTGGACTATAAAGAAAGCTGAGCGCCAAAGAACTGATGCTTTTGAACTATGATGTTGGAGAAGACTCTTGAGAGTCCCTTGGACTGCAAGGAGATCCAACCAGTCCATCGTAAAGGAAATCAGTCCTGAATATTCATCGGAAGGACTGATGCTGAAGCTGAAACTCCAATACTTTGGCCACCTCATGCAAAGGACTGACTCATTGGAAAAGACCCTGATGCTGGGAAAGATTGAAGGCAGGAGGAGAAGGGGACAACAGAGGATGAGATGGCTGGATGGTGTTACCAACTCCATGGATATGAGTTTGAGTAAGCTCTGGGAGTTAGTGATGGGGACAGGGAGGCCTGGCGTGCTGCAGTCCATGGGGTCGCAATGAGCCGGACACAACTGAGTGACTGAACTGAACTGAACTTTATGAGAAATTTCTTTGTTGGTTTTTTTTTATGATTTCCAAATTCACTAAAATAAAATTTACTTATTTATTTAGTAAAATGTGATGAATATTTTTAAAAGAAAAATTTGGTCATCTAAATTTCTAAATCATCCACAAATCCAAATAATTAACTGTCCAGAGTGACTTTGTGGGGCTTCTGACAGATAGAAGTTCTGCTCTCTCTGGATCAGAGGCTCCAAACTGGCTTCTATGGACAACCACAATGTCCCTGGTGAGCCAGAGACATAAAGGAAAGGCTGGGAGGATGGGGTCGTCTGGCATTTTAGGCACGCACTCATATACACCCAAACACAGATACCCACTGTATGTCATCCTAAAGTTTTGAGGAAAAGATCCTTTCACAAAACTGTTTGAGAACCCCATGATATAATTAATATTATATGTGCCAAAATATCTAATTTCTTTAAAAACTAATTTTTTTTTTAAATTTTCACTTGGATATTCATCATCTTACTTTCATCAGCCTCCAGTGGTTTTAGTTCACAGTGTTTACTTGAATCAGACAAAACTTCAAGCTTAACACCATCTGATTCATTTTCACTGAAGACCTCAAATAAGGTTTATATGATGAGAGAGCATAAATGCACACAGATTCTTCAGAATTTTGACCTTTTTCCCTTTAGGAAGTAAACACAGTTACCTCCACCATGAAGGACCTGATTACACTTTTGCTGCCCCCTCTGTAATTTAGATGAAGCGAAATTTTTCTATTCTTTGGTCTAATAATAATGCTGGAATGCTGCTGCTGCTGATGGCAGTTCCCACTTGGAGGGTGGGAGTCTGGAGTTGCACAGCTCCAGGGAGCACCGTGAATGATGCCTCCCAGAGTTGTGCAGGGGAGCAGGACTGAGTGAGCACCTGTTGTGTGCCCTGTGAGGTTCTGAGCACTTTGCAGATATGACACCTCGGCTGTGGGTACTATTGTACCCCTTTCTTACGCCTGTAGTTGAGGAAACTAAGACAGAGAAATGTTCAACCAGCTAACAGATGATTTTCTGAATGGTTCCTAAGTACTTGTCTTTATACTAGGTATATGGGATAAAGATCAGGTTCTTATTCTCAAAAGGCTTATAAAGTAGTTAAGGAGATAGATCTATAAACAAGAGTTATCAGTAAAATAAGAGTTAACAGTTGTAATGGTATGGCTTTCCTATTCAGTCACCAAAGGACATAGCCTCCAAAAGAAAAAAAAGAAAAAGGAATACCTTAACATTTGCCATGTAGATAGAGAGTCTTATTTTAGCTGAACTCTATTTGATCTTTACTAAAGAGATAAAAAGAGAATGTGAATGACTTTTTAGTGACTATTTCCTGTTGCTTTGTGTTACACATAGTAATGCTTACCTTTGATCATATACTTTAACACTACCTGACCAAACCCATCTAATTGATGTCTTAAGATAACTTAAGATCTTATTTCTTCTGTGAATTACTAAACAGAGTTAAAGTTTTCTCGTCATGAAATTATCTGGTCAACCTGTATAATTAGAAACTAGGGATGTATTAGAACATTTTGAATTAGAACTTTAATATACTCTTCAAACCAAATACAAATGAATATTCTTTGAATTTGCAGCCGTAATTTTAATCCAAAGGAAAATCATGTTTAAAAATAAATCTGACACCTACGATGTATTCTTCTAATGTATATGTGTGGAGGAGTGCAGAGTGGGGAACATACAAAGATGAGTAAGACTTAATCCCAAAGGTACAGTAAGCAGTAAGCATTTAGGCACTAAAATTATGCTGAGAGACTCAGAGCCTTTATCAGAACATTTGAAACTGGGTATCAAACATGTAAAAATCTATACAAGAAAACTGAGAAACATCCGTCAAGGAACATAAATGAAGGAAATGAGTAAATTCATGATGATTAAAGATTGAATTTACGATTGAATTTATTCATCTGAAAGTGGAGGAGAGGCATTGTAACCTGCCTTTTCAAAAGGAATGTTATGGTGACATGGAATATCACTATATATATGGTGACCCCTTTACATAGAATATCTATATATAGTGACCCCTTTCCAGAGAATAGTGCAGACTATGAATTTTTAAAATAAAACAAAATCACATAAACAATCACTTTGCCCCATGAATAATTTGCTGTGTTCTGAATTTTAATATACTAACTTTATCACTTGGGATGTATTAGAAAGCAGTGTAAGACTGAGGTAAGAATGACTATTAGATCCTGAAGAGAAAATCACGAATGGCTTCCTACAGTTT
This sequence comes from Cervus canadensis, assembly GCF_019320065.1. Taxonomy (NCBI): domain Eukaryota; kingdom Metazoa; phylum Chordata; class Mammalia; order Artiodactyla; family Cervidae; genus Cervus; species Cervus canadensis. The sequence continues at coordinate 49,962,045 of NC_057389.1, forward strand.
TTTTCCCCTTTGAACCTTTCCTGGCATGTGAATGTAATGAGGCCACATGCACAGTAAGTATTGGAAAACATGTTAGATACATTGATTTCAGCTACAGTCAAGGAACTCTTTCCTGATTATTCTTTCTGTATTTAATACAGAAAAACATCACTGAGAAAGTGAGGGAAAACATAAATCCAGAAGGGGAACGATAACTGAGTGTTTAATGAGAGTATTGATCCTGATCCACCTGCCTTTGGTGTTTTTCCTTCTTTGAGCTGTGATTATCAGTACTCCAACCTCTATGTTAAATAATCTGTAAACTCTCTCTCTCTCTATGTAGTCAAATGCCACTGAGGCAGAGACCTGTAAAAGCCTAGCAAATCTCTTAAACCTTATTTCTTTTTAAGTAAAAGGAAAGTCTTGCACTAGTTTATCTATAAGAAGGACCCTTCTAGTTGTAATATGTTTATGACCCTCTGAGTGTTCATCATATTTTCCATCCACCCTGTGTCATAATAAATGCTTCCCAAGGTAATAAAACAATATTGGCTTTTTGTTATTTTTCTATTTCACTGTGTATGTTTGTGTGTGTGATGTTGCCTTTCAGTTTAGCAAAAAGGTCATTAAAAACAAGTCATACAAATAAAAAGGCATACAGCATAGTATGTGAAGTGAAGTGAAGTGGCTCAGTCGTGTCCGACTCTTTGCAACCCCATGGACTTGTAGCCTACCAGGCTTCTCCGTCCATGGGATTTTCCAGGCAAGCGTACTGGAGTGGGTTGCCATTTCCTTCTCCAGAACAGCGTAGTATATGCAGGGCCAATTGGATAGCCCAATGAATAAAAGTACTGACTTGACTTTTTCTTGGCTTCAGCCCAGAGTCTGTATCCTCCGTGAGTCTGATGTTCAAGCACAAGGTGAATGACTGACTGACAGAGGTATTATTAAGAGGTTTCCTAGGTTTTTAAGGCGCTGTATTAGATTATATTCAAGGATTCTTTCCACTCAACATTTTGAACCTGTCGAAGCAGACCCTCAGGGCAGGAGCATTCTCTGTCCCACAGAATATTTGCTCTTATTCATTCGGGAAGTCACTTTCTAGAGTTCCCCTAGGGGAAGCCAGCTTGCCATATGTGTGATGTTTTAATCAAAGTATGAACATAGCTGGGACTTCCCAGATGGCGCTAGCGGTAAAGAACATGCCTGCCAGTGCAGAAGACATGAGAGACATGGGTTTGATCCCTGGGTCAAGAGGATCCCCTGGAAGGGGACATGGCAACCCACTCCAGTATTTTTACCTGGAGCATCCCATGGACAGAGGAGCCTGGCAGACTACAGTCCATAGGGTCGAGAAGAGTCAGACCCAACTGAAGCGACTATCACGCACACACACATGAACATAGCTCTGCTTGATAGAAAAACACCAAATGAATGGATACAGGATTGTCCTTTTCATTCCCTCCCATTTCTCAGGACAATTTTACTGTTGTATATCAGGTCAGTAGAATTTCTCACAAAATCAGAGAATTCCTTCACTTGAAAAGTACTCTCTTCTTACAGTCTTGGTCTTGATACAAAGTTCACATATCCCAGCTATAATTTTTTTTTAGGGTAAGGCTGTGTGCCACAGTGTGAAAACACAAAACTGGGATTCAGAAATCCTGGGTTTAATCTTTGTTCAGCCACCAACCAACTGTATGACATGAGCGGGCATCCTGTCCATTCTTTTTTTTTTTTTTTTTCTGTCCATTCTTGATTTTTATTTTTTCAACTATGAAAAGAGAAAAAAATATTGCCTCTTATTTTCTTGTTGCTCCTCTTGAAAGAAAAATAGCTAAGTGTTCAGAAGGGTCTTTGCCTTTAGATATGTAGGCATATTTGCAAACTGATGAAGGAATTCTCTTTTGAAATCCAGAGTCCTTTTATTTGCCTGTGGTAGTGATTACAGTTATTTATGGACCTGGCTTTTTTCTCCCTTTAGCCTCCAAGGAGACAAAGGAAGACAAGGGAAATGAAGTAAGGAGAAGGGGAGAAAAAGAGGGAGAAATAAAATCTAAGAAAAGGAATAGAATTGCAGATGGCTCAAAAATGCATTTTAACATAATACTTAAATTTATAACATACAGCTATAAAAAGTAAAGCTGCATAAAATTGCCTTGACTGGTTGGAATATAGTGAAAATACAGGGAAAAACCATTGCAGAAGGCATGTGCTATAAACATTTTAAACAACATTACAGATAAAAAATTTTAATGATGTGGAAAGATATTTAGAATGTATTTAGCGAAAATCTAGATTTAAAAACACTATGTTGAAAATATGTTCACACATGCATAGGAAAAGAGACATGAAAGAAATATAAAAATGCAAAAAGTATTTAGGCAGTAGAAGTGTAAATGAATTTTATTTTTTATTTTTGAATTTTTGTTGATAAGGTTTCCTAGGTTTTTTCCAGTGAACACATTGCTTGGCTAATGAGAAGCAAACAAAAATAACTTTTTTGTTTTTGTTTTGTGTTCTTTGGTTTTATTTGTTTTTCTTTTCCTAGTTTCCTAATGTGAAAGCTCCAGTGACAGATTCAGGACCTTTCTCTTTTCTTATTGAGATATGGTTGATTTCTAATGTTGTGTTAGTTTCAGGTATACAGCCAAGTGATTCAGTTATGTATATATATATGCGTATGCATGCTCAGTTGCTCAGGGCCTAGCTGTAGTAATGTGTGTGTGCGTGCTAAGTCGCTTCAGTCATGTCCGACTCTTTGAGACCCCATGGACTGTAACCCACCAGGCTCCTCTGTCCACGGGATTCTCCAGGCAAGAATACTGGAGTGGGTTGCCATTTCCTCTTCAAGGGATCTTCCCCACCCAGGGATCCAATCTGTATCTCTTACATCTCCTGCATTTGCCACTAGTGCCACCTAGGAAGCCTCTTCTATGTAGTACTTTGTATCTGTTAGTATGATACTCCTAGTTTATCCCTGCCCCCTGCCTTCCCCCTTTGGTAACTATAAGTTTGTTTTCTATGTCTTTCAGTATGTTTTTGTTTTGTATATAAATGCATTTGTATTTTTTTGATTTCACGTATAAGTGATATAATTATTCACCTTTATCTTACTTACTTCACTGAGAATAATATTCTCTAGGTCCAGCCATGATGCTGCAAATGGCAGTATTTCTTTTATGGCTAATATTCCATTGTGCATGTGTGTGTATGTATATATATGCAATATTTTCTCAAGTCAGTCATCTATCAGCGGGCGCTTGAGTTGTCTCCATGTCTTGGGTATTGTAAGTAGTGCTGCTGTAAACAATCAGATGTATCTTTTTGAATTAGGGTTCACCTTTTCCAGATACAAACCCAGGAGTGGGATTGTTACATAATAGTTCTATTTTTAGATTTTTAAGGAACCTCCATACAGTTCTCCATAGTGGCTGTACCAGTTAACATTCCTACCAACAATACACGAGGCTTCCCTTTTTCCCACACCTTCTCCAGCATTTATTGTTTGTAGATTTTTTGATGATGGCCATTCTGACCATCATTGTAGTTTTGATTTTTATTTCCCGAATAACTAGTGATGTTGAGCATCCCTTCATGTGCCTGTCAGTCATCTGTGTCTTCTTTGGAAAAATGTCTGTTAAGTCTTCTGCGTTGGGTTGTTTGTTTTTTTGATGTTGAGTTGTATGAGTTGTTTGTAAATATTTATCCCATTACATAGGCTGCTTTTTCATTTTATCTATGATTTCCTTTGCTGTGCAAAAGCTTTTAATTTTAATTAGGTCCCATTTGTTTATTTTTGCTCTTATTTCTTTTGCCTTGGTGGACTGCTCTAAGAAAATATTGCTACAATCTGTGTCAGAGAATGTTTTGCCTGTGTTCTCATCTAGGAGTTATAGGGTGTCATGTCTTATACTTAGGTCTTCAAGCCATTTTGAGTTTATTTTTGTATATGATATGAGAGAGTGTTCTAGCTTCATTGATTTACATGTAACTATCTAGCTTTCCCAACACCACTTTCTGAAGAGACTGTCTTTTCTCCATTGTATATTTATAGATTAATTGACCATAGATGTGTGGATTTATTTCTTGGCTCTCTATTCTGTTCCATTGATCCATATGTCTCTTTTAATGCCAGTCTCACACTGTTTCAATTATTGTAGCTTTATAGTACAGTCTGAAGTCTGCAAGGGTTATACCTGTTATGCCTCTAGCTTTGTTCTTCCAGAAAGGACTTTTTAAGTTGCCTCTACCTGAACATTTTAGAAAGTTTCTGGTGGGTCTTAGGGAAGGAAAAACAATCTCATATTCTTTTACCACTAAGATAAATTATTTTGTTGTTCTCTTTCTTTAAAAAAATGAATTAAAATAATTATCAATCATAAGTATAGGTAGGAAATGAAAGCCATAGAATTTAGACAAGCCAAATGAAGACCAGCAATGCTCTCCTGCCAGTTTTTAGCTGTTGCAATACTGAAGTGAAAGTCATAAGATCAGGTTAAGCAAACCAGAGTGATTATACCATCACCTAATAGTTGTGCAAATTAATAATGGGGGTCATTTCTTTTTTGAGAAATATGACCATTTGGTTTTTATTCATGGATCTTTTTCTTAATTTACAAAATGAATTATAACAAACCAGTATTATTAATTATTAGTATTTATTCAGTAGATACTCATTGTATAATCCTTCTTAGTCATTCTAGCTATATTTTAATGTATCTATTATGAGAATGAATTGCTTTTTCCATAAACTGTATGTCGTGAAGAGTTTTATTTGTCACTTTTGCTTAAAAGTGAAAGTGTTAGTCTCTTAGTTGTGTCTGACTCTTTGCGGCCTCATGGACTGTAGCCTGCCAGGCTCCTCTGTTCATGGAATTCTCCAGGCAAGAATACTGGAGGGGGTAGCCGTTCCATTCTCCAGGGTATCTTCCCAACCCAGGAATTGAACCCAGGTCTCCCGCATTGTAGGCAGATTCTTTACTGTCTGAGCCACCAGAGAAGCCCACTTTTGCTTAATTTTATTCTGTGCCCCTACCATTTTATTGTGTCGGCTCGAGCATCCCCTACCCCATCCACCGCTTTTCAACATCTTCTTTCCTCAGTTAGCGTCTCTGTTACTCATCCCAGATACCTAGTATGTAAGACCCAAGAGTTTGACGTATCTTTCACTGGCAGAGTGGTCCTGGGCTTTTAGTTCTCCTTTTGTCTGAACTTCTATCATACTTGTGATTACTACCAAACTGTTCTCCTTGTTTAAATGTTCTCATTTTGTCTCCATATCTGTATTGAAAGGCTCTTGAAGAATTTAAATTAGTCCTCCTCCATTTTCCAGAAGTGGAAGGAAGCCTCTATTTTATGAGTGCATTCTGTATGCTGTATACTATGCTGAGTATTTTGCTTGTCACCTCACTTAAGCCTGTTAACTCTTCTCTTAACTTGGTATTAATATCCTCATAAGTCCTGGAAGGAAACTTAACTCCGAGAGGTTGCATACTTTCCTGAGACCACACAGCTGGTTAGTGTCCCAGCTGTCTTAATCTGGGTCTCTAAAGGTTTTCCATTCCACTTTATTGTCTTACTAGTTGATAACAGGTCGCTTTCACATGATAGCTCATTGATCATGTTATTTAATTTTCTACTTCTCCGTATTCTTGCTGTGTGTTTAACTTAACTGAGGTAAAATGTCATGGTGGAAACACTAGATAATATCAACTCTTGGTGATTTGCTTTTAAATGCTCTTCCCCTATTCATGCCAAGTCTTTCCTCCTCTCTTGGTGTGTTCCCCATGATATTGTTTCCATTCACCAAAACTACATTAAAAACTTCAAGGTGCCTAATTCATTGAACTCCTCCTCTATTCCACAAACAATATTAAAGACATGAATACATGGATTGGCTCTATTCCCTGCATGAAAGAAGCTACCTTCTCTCTATTTCAGTTTGAGATTCCTCTCCCCCTGTAAATTATTCTCCCAATAGTAGAGTCAGCACACTTGAGACAAAAGACAATGAAGAGGAAGCAGTGATTCTGAACTTAATTCCCTGCAGAATCTCTAGGATATTCAAAAGCCTGTAGTAACCTGACCTCTGCAGGAGACAGCAGAAGGGAATACTTACAGAGAGAATGCTGAGTAGGAAAAGGCTCCCTTTCAAGTGTGTTAACTTACAGGAAGCTAGAAAAGACAGCCTCAGAGCCTTCCCCAAATTAATATGTGCCTGCACTCTTTTTGTCCCACCGTGGTTCTGTTTGTCAGAGAGGCCTGGGTTTTATCTTCTCAATGCAATAACTTAAAATAGCGCCCACAGAGATGCTAAAGGAAACTCTTTGAATGCGTCAATCCAGGCTCTTCTGACTCTGTCTTTCTCATGAAGTTCTCTCCAGATTCAAATGGGACTGAAACTGTTGTAGTCTAGGGCCACACATTCCATATCATAGACAGTCAAGAGAATATTACACATGTATATTGTTCTTTAAAATGGCTGTGCTTTCATTCTCATTGTCTACTGGCAGAAGTTTGAAAGAAAAGAAGTTGTTTCCAGAAAACAGCTTGGCAATTCATACCAAAAGCCTTAAAATGGCAGACTGTTTGACCTAGAAATTATGCTATTAGGATTATATTCTAGGGGAAGAATGATTGAATAAAAATCACCTTATCATTTATCATCAATATGATTTGTACTACTAAAAAATTGGAAACAACCTGCTATGGTCTGCATTGTTTCCCCCACAAATTCATATGTTGAAACCCTAACCCCCAATGTGACTGTATTTGGAGATAGGGCCTTTAAGGAGGTAATTAAGGTTAAATGAGGTCATAAGAGTGTGACCCTAATTCGGTATGACTGGTGTCCTTAGAAGAAGAAGAAATAGGTTATTCCAGGAATGTGCACGCACAGAGAAAAGGCCTTCTAAGGACAAAATGAGAAGGCAGTTATCTGTAAGCCGTGAGGAAAGGGCTCACCAGAAACCAGCTTTGCTAGCACCTTGATCTTGGACTGCCAGCCATCAGAACTATGAGAAAATAAAGTTGTGTTGTTTAAGCCACTCAGCCTCTGGTGTTTTGTTATGACACCCCTATCAAACTAATACACAACCTAATCATCCAGTAATAGAAGACTACATGAATTAGAGTACAATCCCAACAACAGAATATGACACAATCGTAAAAATAATAATTAACACCTGCTTATTAGGTGGCACAGTGCTGAAGAATTTGCCTGTCAAGCAGGAGACACAAGAGACATGGGTTTGATCTCTGGGTCGGGAAGATCCCCTGAAGAAGAGAATGACAACCCACTGCAGTATTCTTGCCTGGAAAGTCGCATGGACAGAGGAGCCCAGTGGGCTATAGTCCGTGGAGTCGCAGAGTCAGACACAACTGAGCAACTGAGCATACAGGCATATTGATAAAGACTGTTCTCCCAGTATGGTTTTAGTTAGAAAAGGAGGTAACAGGAAAAAGACCAAAAGACAAAAACATAGTATGATACCATTTATATAAAAATGTGTTTATCTGTATGTGTGTGTGTGTGTGATGTCTAGAATTATATGCAGCAAACCCTCTTATCCTTTCCAGATATGGTTTTCTTCCTCCTTCCCTCTCATCCTCTTTTCTCTCACTTATTTCTTCTTTTGCTTGTTTGTAAAGCCTATTTTTTCCAAATAACATGAATAATTTTTAACAATGTGTATTCCTATATGTATTTCTATATATATAACTTAGACATAAATATTTTTATTCCTGTCCATACCAAGTCTTAAAAATGGCTTTTATATGGAATAAATTATGTCCAAGTTGTACAATTCTTGAACTCGGCAACTATCTTATAAATCAAGGCATATAATATCATTAAATAATGACCTTCATCATTTAATCTGTTTCATTCCCTTGATTAAAAAATTTCCTTTCTAAACCACTTGTCATCTTTATTCAGCATTTTTGAGTGATAAGACATGTAAACTTTTTACCTTTTCTGTTTCTAAAACTTATATAGTGTTAAGTGCTGAGAAAGAAAGATCCAGGTCCAGGCACTTAAACAATGTAATCCTGAGAAAGTTATCTAACCTTTCAAAGTCTCACCTTTCTTCTCTGTTCAGTAATAATATACTTCTCTTAAAATTTGTTAAGATGAAGTGAGATAACATTGAAAACACAGCAGAGAGGTTCAGGGCAAGGATTCTGGTATCAGAGTACTGGAGTTTGAATCTCAGCTCCCTGACTTTTTAGCTCTATGATTCTGGACAAGAATCTCTCTGTACCACAGACTCCTTGTATGGGAAAAATGATGCTACCTACATAATATATATTGAGTATTAGATGTGTTGATATTTATAAAGTTCTTTAAATAGTATGACCCATAGTAAAACTATATGGGCATTTATTAACTCTATGAAGAATTAATATAGGGTTATATATAGTATTTACCATCAAAAGCACTACATTGTCAAAAATAATAGTCCAGGTGTTTTTAATGTATCAAAACAACTGTATATTTGTCAGCTCTTTTCTTGCTGTATAACATTCTGAAAACACCTTGAGTTAGGAGCTTTTTTGAAAATGTGTTACTTTAAAAATTTCTGTCTATTCATTATGGAAACAGGTATTAAAGGATATAAGAAGAAGGAAAATCCACTTAGTACCCTCATTCAACTCTTCAAACACTCCTATTTCCTTCCAGCCTGGCTAATATGTATACAAGGTTGTAGTTAAAGTGTTTATTTTTGCCTGTGGATCTCATGCATTTCTCCGTGGAAGAGACTCCCTAAATCTGTCAAGGTCAGAGAGGAGCCTGTTAGTTCTGGATCCTATCCCCTCTCACCTCTCAAGATCTTTTCTCCTTCTACATACGCTTTCCTGAATCATCCACTTTTTCCTCTCAGTTCTATTGCTTGCATCTTCAGTTCAGTTCAGTTGCTCAGTTGTGTCCGACTCTTTGTGAACCCGTGAATCGCAGCACGCCAGGCCTCCCTGTCCATCACCAACTTCCAGAGTTTACTCAAACTCATGTCCATCGAGTCGGTGATGCCATCCAGCCATCTCACCCTCCGTCGTCCCCTTCTCCTCCTGCCCCCAATCCCTCCCAGTATCAGGGTCTTTTGCAATGAGTCAACTCTTCGCATCAGGTGGCCAAAGTATTGGAGTTTCAGCTTCAGCATCAGTCCTTCCAATGAACACCCAGGACTGATCTCCTTTAGGATGGACTGGTTGGATCTCCTTGCAGTCCAAGGGACTCCCAAGAGTCTTCTCCAACACCACAGTTCAAAAACATCAATTCTTCAGTGCTCAGCTTTCTTCACAGTCCAACTCTCAAGCTGAAACTCCAATACTTTGGCCACCTGATATGAACAGCCACCTTATTGGAAAAGACCTTAATCTTGGGAAAGATTGAAGGCAGAAGGAGAAGAGGGTGACAGAGGATGAGATGGTTGGATAGCATCACTGATGCAATGGACATGAACTTGGGCAGACTCCAGGAGATGATGAGGAAAAGGGAAGCCTCGTGTGCTATAGTCCGTGGAGTCCTGAAGATCTGGACACAACTTGGTGACTGAGCAATCTCAACTCTTAAAAAAATTCCTCTTTGATCTCAACATTCTCTTTAATCATTGCCCCATTTATATTCTGCTCTTCACAGCAGCACCTGTTGAAAAAGCTCTTTCTCATACTGTCTATACCTATCACCAACACTTTCTCCTTAACATACTCTAGATGGGCTTCCATTCCCATCACTCTCCTTTAGGCATGTGCTTTTATTCTTCCTTTCAATTATTTTCTGGGAATAATTTGCTGAGGAATGGAAATCATATCAAAGTGTCTTTGAAATCTCTTACCTATCTCTCCAACCCTTGAGTCTTTCATCACCAAAAATGAAAGAAGGCACATTGGAATGAGGAGATGGGTTTCCAAGAGTATAGAGTGGACAGTGAATGCTTTCTAGTAAGTAGTCAGAGAATTAGTCAGTATGTGAAAGACCCTTAAGTGATGCCCCTGAACTACCCATAGCCTCATGAATTACAGTCTTTGGACCTTTGTTTTCCTTTTTTGTTGTTGTTGTTTTGTTTAGTTTTTGCATGCATATATATTATCTTTCTCTGTGTTCTACTGGAATTTTCATTGCATAAAACTCTAAAACCATTATATTGAATTCTTTTGAACTTTTTCTTTATAAAATACAGTTTCTATTTTTTCAAGCTTTAGAAAGTTATTGCACCTTTGAAAATTAATAGTCCATTATTAGCTAGTTTTTCTATGATTTGAAAGTCACAGTTAACTTAGTAAGCAACTTAAAGCTTATTTTGATATATGATATAAATTGTAGATGCCAAAGAATGCTCAAACTATAGCACAGTTGCACTCATCTCACACGCTAGTAAAGTAATGCTCAAAATTCTCCAAGTCAGGCTTCAGCAATACGTGAACCGTGAACTTCCAGATGTTCAAGCTGGTTTTAGAAAAGGCAGAGGGACCAGAGATCAAATGGCCAACATCCACTGGATCATTGAAAAAGCAAGAGAGTTCCAGAAAAACATCTATTTCTGCTTTACTGACTATACCAGAGCCTTTGACTGTGTGGATCACAATAAACTCTGGAAAATTCTGAAAGAGATGGGAATACCAGACCACCTGACCTGCCTCTTGAGAAATCTGTATGCAGGTCAGGAAGCAACCGTTAGAATGGGACATGGAACAACAGACTGGTTCCAAATAGGAAAAGGAGTATGTCAAGGCTGTACATAGTCACCCTGCTTATTTAACTTATATGCAGAGTACATCATGAGAAATGCTGGGCTGGATGAAGCATAAACTGGAATCAAGATTGCTGGGAGAAATGTCAGTAACCTCAGATATGTAGATGACACCACCCTTATGGCAGAAAGTGAAGAAGAACTAAAGAGCCTCTTGATGAAAGTGAAAGAGGAGAGTGAAAAAGTTGGCTTAAAGTTCAACATTCAGAATACTAAGATTATGGCGTCTGGTCCCATCACTTCTTGGCAAATAGATAGGGAAACAGTGGAAACAGTGGCTGACTTTATTTTGGGGGGCTCCAAAATCACTGCAGATGGTGACTGCAGCCATGAAATTAAAAGATACTTACTCCTTGGAAGGAAAGTTGTGACCAACCTAGACAGCATATTAAAACAGCAAAGACATTACTTTGCCAAAAAAGATCCATCTAGTTGGAAGGAAAGTTATGACCAACCTAGATAGCATATTAAAAAACAGAGACATTACTTTGCCAACAAAGGTCTGTCTGGTCAAGGCTATGGTTTTTCCAGTGGTCATGTATGGATGTGAGAGCTGGACTGTAAAGAAAGCTGAGTGCCAAAAAATTGATGCTTTTGAACTGTGGTGTTGGAGAAGACTCTTGAGAGTCCCTTGGACTGCAAGGAGATCCAACCAGTCTATCCTAAAGGAGATCAGTCCTGGGTGTTCATTGGAAGGACTGGTGCTGAAGCTGAAACTCCAATACTTTGGCTACCTCATGTGAAGAATTGACTCATTGGAAAAGACCCTGATGCTGGGAAAGATTGAAGGCAGGAGGAGAAGGGGACGACAGAGGATGAAATGATTGAATAGCATCACCGACTCAACAGACATGAGTTTGGGTAAACTCCGGAAGTTGGTGATGGACAGGGAGGCCTAGTATGCTGCAGTCCATGGGGTCGCAAAGAGTTGGACACAACTGAGTGACTGAACTGAACTGAACTGAACTGATAAACTGTAGATTATCTTAGTCTTTTGAAAATGCTGATTTTTTCTTTGCTCCATGTAGTATTACATTTTTTTCAAATAAGTTACTTATACCTTTCCTAAAATTGGCTTTCATTTGTATTTGAGCAGTTAATCATTAAGTTTTTCCATTGCCAACAGAAATTATTTACATTATTTGTTACAATGCCATCTACATTTCTATAATTGTTTAGATTAAGCTGTAAAATTAGGAAAAAGTGGATATTTTGATTACCTCTGTGCTTCTTTGTTCTCATTATTGTCTTCACACTTTAACCAGAGGATCAAGCTTTAGTGACCCATATTATTTTCTGAATTTTTAGTAAACTGTTTGTTACTGCATCTGACTGTCTTACCTAAAATAAGTTGATGATGAATAGCCTTTTAAGAGATAAATTTGTCCTTTAAAAGTTAAATGGCATATGCTGTATGGTAGGTGTTATTTTAAAAATATTTATGGCTCATATTTTGAGATGAAAACCAAGTGATCAACATTCATACTTGTTACATTCCAGAAAAGAAAAAAGAAGCCAATCTTGTGGATTGATGTATATGTATAAAGTTTTATATTGACAGATATAGATAAGTACTTACATGAAATTTTTCATCATATGTCTTTATCAGAAATCTTCAGAATGCTCTAAAAATGGTGTATATTTTTATTGTCTCATGAGTATTATCATCTCAGGGTTTTTTTTTAAATGCTACCTGCATAAAATTAGTATGTATTGAATTCTTACCACATGTCTGGCACTGTGCTAAATGTCTACATGCCTTATCTCATTTCATTATGACAATTGCCCTGAGTGGCAGATAGGATAGATATTATTGTTTTCACTCATTTCATAGAAAATGAAACCAGGATCAAGTGATTGCATGAAAATGTTAGTTGCTCAGTCGTGTCCGACTCTTTGCAACCCCTTAGACCGGAGGCCACCAGACTCCTCTGTCCATGGAATTCTCCAGGCAAGAATACTGGAGTGGGTTGCCATTTCTTTCTCCATAGAGATTCTATAACTAGGCCTAAGTTAAATGGCAAAAGCTGGATTCACAGTCAAGCCCATCTGACTCCGGAGCCACTGGGATACTATGCCTGACTTGCTTTGAGTAGCTCTCTTGTCCTATGGAAGCTATAGCTATAGCTTTTCAAAGACCTCCTCTTGATTTTTACAAAAATTTCAGGACCAAGTTTAATCCTGTGGGTAGAGAGAGTAAGGGCTTCCCAGATAGTTCAGCTGGTAAAGAATCCACTTGCAATGCAGGAGACCCTGGTTCAATCCATAGGGAAGTTCCCCATGGAGAGGGGATAGGCTACCCACTCCAGTATTCTTGGGCTTCCACAGTGGCTCAGACAGTAAAGAATCCACCTGCAATGTGGGAGACCTGGGTTTGATCCCTGGGTTGAGAAGATCCGCTGAAGGAGGGCGTGGCCACCCACTCCAGTCTTCTTGCCTAGAGAATCCCCATGGACAGAGGAACCTGGCAGGCTACAGTCCATGAGGTCGAAATGAGTTGGACATGGCTGAGCAACTAAACACACACACACACACACACACACACACACACACACACACACACCCGAGTCACACACACACACACACACACACCCCCCCGAGTCACACACACACACACACACACACACACACACACACACACACCCGAGTAAAAACATGTCTCCCAGTGCCCCATCACAGTCTCTGCTCTGTTAACAAAGTAAAAAACCCAGGCAGCGACTTCATTTGTGAAGAGTTCTCTGCTAGAGTAAAGATGGTAGATAATTTGTATTCTTTGTCCCAGTGGCTCCTTCCATCCCTTGTTCCTTGGATTCTTCATTTTTGGTAGTAATGTTATGTGTGAATGGAATGGGTCCTACCCGGTGTAATCACTAAGCAGAGCATACAAGCTGACCGTGACCCAGCTCTGCACCCATCCTTTCCTTCATGCTTCTGCACTGTGATACATAAATTGGCTTACTTCATGACCAGCAGTTTTAATTCACAGGGATTCTTTTGTTTCCTTTAATCAGATAGCATAAATTATGTGAAAGGCAAGAAGCTAAGTCTTTATTGAGTGCTTACTGGAAATGTGACAGCATCTAACTAACAGTTTCTTAAACACAAAAAAGCACCTGGAATTGTTTATTTTTCTCAACTTCCTTCTTTTATCTCCTACCCTCTGGACTTCTGGTGTTTTGCTTGCTGTGGCTCACCTGTGTTAACAGATGGCAAGCTCTAGAAACAGCAGCTCCCAGCTGGGAAGGGTAAAGTGCTAACTGTTTAGCTAGACAGGGCCAGTCGGAGGACAAATGTGTGCAACCCTGAACTTCTTTGGTGACTTTACATGACAGACGGTGCCTGTCCGCCCTCCTTTTCTCTCAGCCTCTCTTCTCCCCTTACCTGTCCCCAGTCTCCATTGAATGGGGAAGAGTTCCCACACACAGCTGTCTTAAAAAGATTTATTAGGTCTTGTTTGTAAAGCTTTTTCAATTCCTCAAACAAAAAGAAATGTAATACAGCACATCATGGGAGAACAAGTGTTTTTTTTTTGCTTAGTGTTTTATAACCATGAGAACTTTTCATGAACAAAGCCTTTCTGAATAGCTGGGAAGGTGGAGTATGTAGTAATTCCAAGGCTAAATAGTTAGACTGTTCTAACCTCTGCACGTACCAGGGTAAGGAGGGAGGGCAACAGCCTCCCTGTTGGATTCTGTTGACCTTCACTGAAAAATTATTTCTCCTATAGAGACAAAATGAATGCAAATTGTCTTTGATAGACTGCTTTGTTCTGATGCTTTCGTCCCTACCTAGAAATATAAGGTGCTTTGAAAAGCAATTCTTTCAAAGCATTGTACTTTCTTTTAGTCCATTACAATTGGGACATTAGTAATGACAGTAACTATTCCTTCTTAAAAAACATTTAAATTTTTATGTTGGACCTTTCTTTTTGCACTGATCTATTTATGATACTTTTATATGATTTACATGAATGTTTGTAAGTTGTGTTCCTTTTTGTTAAGGCCCTATAGGATATACATACCTATTAAAGTAAATTATATTTACTTTATTAAAGTATATTAAAGTAAATTATCTCAATTATCATTATGGATCCCCAACTGTAATATGTCCAATTCTCTGATAGCCTGGTACTAGTGAATGCTTTGACCCCCTAACCCTTAAATACTTGTAGGTGGAATATCTGTAAAAAAGAAAGAGAAGTTACTGTACTTTGGTTAATTTTAAACAATTAACTAAAATTGCAGAGGGAGAGATTTGTGCTTACTATCAGGTTAAGCCTTGCTAACATTCTTGTGTAACTGTTACTGGTATTGCTGTTATGTCTCAGGTCCTCATTTCCTCTCATTTCCACAATGTGCCTGGGTGTAGATGATCTCCCCCTTTTTTGTGGTTCCTAAATCTACATTTTCAAGACACATTTCCATATTCCCAGTTATTTCTTAGAGTTATCAATTTGAGCATCCCTAGACCTTTCTGTTAACGCTCTCCCTTTCACATCAACACCTACTCAATTATTCAAGCCAGAATCGCTAGCATCACCAGTGATACCTCTCCTCATCCCTTCCATAAATTCATTCTGAAATCATGTTGATCTTTCCCTCCACAATGTCATTTTGCATCCTTATCTTTTTTGTCCTCACTGCTGGTCCCTGAGTTTGGACCATCACTGTCTTTTGTCTGCATTATTTCAATAATCTGTTAGCAGGTTTTCTAGCATTTGATTTCTCCAGAGCTGCTTCAAAGCCCCTGGATTTATCTAATGAGCTCATTCTTGGTCATGAATTTTACAATCATCCAAAGAATCCTTGATGTCTATGAAGCAAAGCTTCAGCTCTTCAGTCTTAAAATATGGATCCAGTTTACAAGTCTTACATCACAGCATTCACAGCTGATCCCTACCTGTACCGCCTATTGCAGCACACATCAATGCAAGTTACCTTTATTCATAATAGACTAAGCTCTAATCCTCAAACCAAAGTAATATATATCTACATTCTTCTTACCCTACCTGGTGATATAGTGTTTAATAGCCCAAACTTTGGAATAAAATACATATTTTGCTAATGACCAGCTGTAAAGCCCTGGATAAATTACTTAACCTTTGTGGGCCTCTCTTTCTTTCTTTCTTTTTTTTTTTTGGCCTCTGTTTCTTAATCTGGAAGATGATCATTTTTAGATATGTTAGCTCACTGGATTGTTATGAAGAATGGAGTATAAGTGCTCAATACAGTATCTTACTCATAGTACATTTCTTTATTCATAGATAATTGCTTGTGTTACCCAGAATGCACCTTGTATTAGTTACACCTGAATTCTGAAACTCCAGCCATCCTTAAAGTTAGAGCTAAGTGGTAGCCTTTCCTATAGAGCATTCCTTACCCTAGACTTCTCCCAGCTCTGCCCACATGAAATCACTATTAATTATCCTTTTATCTAAGTTCCCAGAGCCTTTTGTAATCCTTCTATTACAGCATGGATCTCAATCTATTATTATTTATTGATCTGTTTCCCTCCCTGGAAATGGAGTGCAGGACAATGGCTTATTCATTTTGTATCCTGGGACCTAGCACAGATCCTGGCATATAATAGACTTTCTGTAACTTTGTACCAAATTCAATTTATTAAATACTTTCAGCATCCTACTTTCCTCATTACACTTTTTAGTGGTAGTTGTTGCTTAAAATTGAAATGATAAGCCAGTGATAGCATTTCTAATCTTTTTTTATGAAATTAACTTAAGTTGAAACCACCAATATAATATCCAGTCTTTAAAATATAGATTTAATAACAAGAAGTGAATCATTTTTTTAAAAGGAAGAATTTGAAATCTTTAAATATCTTACAATCCTAAAACTGTAGGAATTGTTGGCACAGTAAGGTCAGCATGTTGCATCATCACATTAGAAGGACTACACGAATTCATTAGCCACTCAGACAGTATGATGGGGGGGGGTTCACTCTAGGCATCAGGCAGATGTTCAAACCTCAGAGAATGGTTACAGTGTTCTAGACACAAAAGGCAAGTGCCTAGCGAAACCCTTAGCCATTGTAAGAAGCATCTTTAACAAAAAGTACGTTTGACTGAACACACAGGGACAGTGTGTTATACCAGATTCACCAGTAACATTTACTAAGGAGTAGATTAGTTTTTCTCCCCACTAGAAGGGCAGTTAGTACACAGAGAAAAGTATGAGAGGTGCCTGCCAGGATTGGAATCTCTACTGATTGCTCTAGGACAATGTCTTTTTTTTTTTTAATTGAGAGTTTTCACAGTTATTTAAAAAACTGGATTTTTAGCTTCAGTTGAAATGTCAGACCTGGTAATATTGCTTTTTCATGGGACGAGCTTCAGTAGCAGCCAAGAAGCAACTGCCGACTTAAGGAGGGCAGTTATCTTACAGTACTTTTGACTGCTACATCCCATTTGTTGATACCTGCCTCCTCTTTACCCATTTCTATCTGACTCAGGTCTGTAGAGCAGGCAGTTGTGCTTTTGATCCCTTGCTCTAAGCCTCAGTCTCCAAATCTGTACAACTGATATAGCAGTAACTAGCTTGCAGGATTTTTCTAAGGACTAAATAATGTAATTCATGTACAGTGCCTCACTGAGTTCCTAATGTCATAATAAGTTCACTGTGAATGGTTACTAATTCTTCAGTTCACTTTCAAACCTTTATTTATGGAGCTGCTTCTCTGCATCAGTGCTGGGCTGGCCGTGGAGATACAGTGGGGTGCAATGCAGGCATGGCCCCTGCCTTCAGAATGTTGATGGTTTAGTGTCCAGGGAAGTGTCGAGTACCATTCTACTGGCCACATGGGTTTTGTTGTGTTATGCACCAAAGAGGGAAAATAAGTCATTGGGTTGCTTTGGGAATCACTGCACTGAGACAAAAAAAAAAAAACAGGCTTTAGAAAAAGGCATTTCAAACTGAACATTTCTAACAGCTCTTCATTCTTACTGTTTCCACAAAGCTGCTCCTCTCTAAGAATTCCCTGTCTCGATACAGAACTTTGTTATCTACTCAGTTGCTCAAGGCAAAACGCTAGAAATATGTTGATTCCTCTTTACCTCGCCTCTCCCCCACCATATTGAAAAACTTCAAGATATTGTGCCAGCTCTTCTTGCAAAGAATGCCCTAGTTCACCTGCTGGCATCTGTACTGCTATCAAGCACTCTGGTCCAAGTCACCCTCACCTCTCCATTGGATGACTACAGAAACTCATAACTAACCCCTGATCCCCCCGCCCCCTTCCTGCCCACCGCTTCCCCTCCAGCAAACTCTTTCTACAAAGGGCCGGTTAGTTAGTATTTTAGGTCTGTGGGCCATGTAGTCTGTCACAAGTGCTCAGTTCTGCCCTTGTAGCACAAAAGGAGCCATAGACAATAAGAAGCTTCCCAGGTGGCTCAGGGGTAAAGAATCCACCTGCCAATGCAGGAGACACAGGAGACATGAGTTCGATCACTGGGTCAGGAAGATCCCCTGGAGGAGGAAATGGCAACCCACTCCAATATTCCTTTGAGGATAATCCAGTGGACAGAGGAGTCTCGTGGGCTACAATCCATGGGATTGCCAAGTTGGACATGACTAAAGTGACTGAGCACACACATACGCAGAGACAATAATTACATGACTGGGCTTGACTGTGCCCCAATCAAACTTTGTTTACAAAACAGGCTGTAGGCTGATTTGGCCTGCAGATCATTGTTTGTAGTTATATTGACTTAGCTTAAACCCCTAACAGTTGGTCAAAGCTCGAAGAATCCCCAAGCTCTCCTGATCATGTTCTGTGTGGCCCTCTTGCTTTAGTCTCCCTCTTTACCATAGTTATGCCATCCTTCATTCTGATTTTCAGACACACCAAGCTGGTTCCTGCCACAGGGCCTTTGCACTAATTGCCCTGATTATCTGCTCCTCCATGTTAGCATAGTCTGACCATAGTTCAGACTCTATCCAAATTATAATGTAAAGTTATCCATTACTCTCTTTTATGATCTTTTCTGTACTTACTATGATCAGAAAATATTTTCTTTATTAATATGGTTAATTGCATATAGTGGTCTATACTTAACTGCTCTTTTGAAGCTGAAGATAGACATTCAGGCTGTTGCTTCTCTGCTCTAACCACAGAGCCTCAAAAGTGTTAGTTGCTCAGTCATGTCTGACTCTTTGCAACTCCATGGACTGTAGCCCATCAGGCCCCTCTGTCCATGGAATTCCCCAGGCAACAGAGCAGATCTCAAAAAATACATTTGGAAGAAAAGTAAGAAAATGAACAGCCTTAATCAATTTAAACCACAGTACCACTAAGCCTACAGAGCCTTATCTGGCCAAGGTTTTATTCTGCCCTCTTGACCAACAATCATCAAGCATGGCTGGCCAAAAAAATGGAATTTTGACATCCCTTTCAACCAGAAAGAATTTAAATTTCAGAAGGACAATGAGTTAAGTCCATGTAACAAAGAACCCATAACATTGCTAAGTTTATGCTGTTCCTGCTGTGTGGCTGGTCTTTGTCTCCCCATGGCCCTTTGCCCACGCTTGATGTCTGCAGGGAAGTACTTAGAGTAGACATCCCTAATAAAAAGATACTTTATAAAACAAGTGTTATGTGGGAGGATGTTGATATTTTTTTCTTTTTGTCTGAAGTATAAAAACCAGGAGATCCAAACTCCATTTCCCAATGGATTCCTTGACTTGAAAGAGACACAAAAGTCCTTTGTCCAATAAGCCACCCTGATTCTTTGTTGGAAAAATATAACTGGATTGTTATGGGAAGGCAGAAAATAATTTAATACAAATGTTAGTCAGTGTATTAGTCTGTTCCAGCTGTTCTATTGGAATACCACAGACTAAGAGGCTTAATAAAGTGGGAAAGACTAGAGATCTCCTCAAGAATATCAGAGATACCAAGGGAACATTTCGTGCAAAGATGGGCACAATAAATGTCAGAAATGATATGGTCCTAACCGAAGCAGAAGATATTAATAAGAGGTGGCAAGAATACACAGAAGAATGATACAAAAACGATCTTCATGATGGAGATAACCACAATGGTGTGATCACCCACCTAGAGTCAGACATCCTGAAAAAAATGAGAAGTCAAGTCGGCCTTAGGAACCATCAGTATGAACAAAGCTAGTGGAGGTGATGGAATTCCAGTTGAGCTATTTCAAATCCTAAAAGATGATGCTGTGAAAGTGCTGCACTCAATATGCCAGAAAATTTGGAAAACTCAGCAGTGGCCACAGCACTGGAAAAGGTCCGTTTTCATTCCAATCCCAAAGAAAGGCAATGCCAAAGAATGCTCAAACTACTGCACGATCGCACTCATCTCACATGCTAGCAGGATAATGCTCAAAATTCTCCAAGCCAGGCTTCATGATTTTCCAGAACTTCCAGATTTTCAAGCTGGATTTATAAAAGGCAGAGGAACCAGAGATCAAATTGCCAACATCCGTTGGATCATCGAAAAAGCAAGAGAGTTCCAGAAAAACATCTACTTCTGCTTTATTGACTGTGCCAAAGACTTTGACTATGTGGATCACACAAACTGTGGAAAATTCTTCAAGAGATGGGGTTACCAGACCACCTGACCTACCTCCTGAGAAATCTGTATGCAGGTCAAGAAGCAACAGTTAGAACTGGACATGGAACAACAGACTGGTTCCAAATAGGAAAAGGAGTACGTCGAGGCTGCATATTGTCACCCTTTTTACTTAACTTATATGCAGAGTACATCATGCGAAATGCTGGGCTGTATGAAGCACAAGCTGGAATCAAGATTGCCAGGAGAAATATCAATAACCTCAAATATGCAGATGACACCACCCTTATGGCAGAAAGTGAAGAGGAACTAAAGAGCCTCTTGATGAGAGTGAAAGAGGAGAGTGAAAACGCTGGCTTAAAGCTCAACATTCAGAAAACGAATATCATAGCATATAGTCCCATCACTTCATGGCAAATAGATGGGGAAACAATGGAAACAGTGAAAGACTTTACTTTTTTGGGCTCCAAAATCACTGCAGATAGTGACTGCAGTCATGAAATTAAAAGATGCTTGCTCCTTGGAAGAAAAGCTATGACCAACCTAGACAGCATATTAAAAAGCAGAGACATTCCTTTGTCAACAAACGTCCATCTAGTCAAAGCTATGGTTTTTTTCAGTAGTCATGTATGGTTGTGAGAGTTGAACTATAAAGAAAGCTGAGCACCAAAGAATTGTTGCTTTTGAACTGCGGTACCAGAGAAGACTCTTGAGAGTCCCTTGGACTGCAAGGAGATCTATCCATTCAATCCTAAAGGAAATCAGTCCTGAATATTCATCAGAAGAACTGATGCGGAAGCTGAAGCTCCAATACTTTGGCCACCTGATGCGAAGAATTGACTCATTAGAGAAGACCCTGATTCTGGGAAAGATTGAAGGCAGGAGGAGAAGGGGAGAACAGAGGATGAGATAGTTGGATGGTGTCACCTACTCGATGGACATGAGTTTGAATAAGCTCCAGGAGTTGATGATGGACAGGGAATCCTGGCGTACTGCAGTCCATGGGATTGCGAACAGTCGAGCATGGCTGAGCTACTGAACTGAACTGAACTGAACTGAACTGAAGAGGCTTAAATAATAGAAAAATCACTTTCTCACGGTTCTGGAGGCTGGTAGTCCAAAATCAAGGTGCAGGCAGAGTTGAGAACTTTTCTTTCTGGCCTATAAAAGTCTTCATTCTCACTTTGGTCTCTGTGCATGTTCATCTGATGTGTCCTCTCCAGATAAGGCCATGATTCCTATCAGACTAAGGCTCCATTTTTATAATCTAACTTATAATTAGCTGCTCAGTTGGTAAAGAATCCACCTGCAATGCAGGAGACCCCAGTTCGATTCCTGGATGGGGAAAATCCGCTGGAGAAAGGATAGGCTACCCACTCCAGTACTCTTCGGCTTCCCTTGTGGCTCAGCTGGTAAAGAATCCGCCTGCAATGCAGGAAACCTGGGTTCGATCACTGAATAGTAAATAGGAAAGATCCCCTGGAGAAGGGAAAGGCTGCCCACTCCAGTATTCTGGCCTGGAGAATTTCATGGACTGTGACCATGTGGTCACAAAGAGTCATACTCGACCAGCGACTTTCACAACTTCTTACAATCTCTATCTCCAATATAGTCATGCTGGGCTTAGTGCTTCAACATATGAATTGAAGAGCACATAATTCAGTCCCTAATAGTCAGGAACCTTCAAGTGCTGCAGTTTCATGTGATGTAGATTTCTTTTTTGATTAATTGTGAAATCTATATCTATATCTATCTATCTATCTATCTATCTATCTATCTATCTATCTATCTATCTATCTATAATAAAGTATTTGGTGAAAACCTGAGTAATATATTCCTTGAGACATTTATGTGCTCACTCTATTTTATCAACTCTAATATTTTACACCCAGTCTTAATTTTGCAACTCTTAATATATTAGGCATCAGAGTTTCCTAATAAATGAGTTCTACATGTGAAATTCACTCTCTCAGTGAGACTGGAGAACAAAGGAAAACCTTCACTGTAGGGCCTTTATCACACATTGTAACAGCACAAAGGCACCAGTGGGGATTGTGTCCCTTGGGTTAAGAATGGAGCTGTTTACCACAAAATGGTCCCCCTTCCTGCTAGTTCTCACATTCTTGGCCCTTTCAGGGCAGTTCTCCCTAGAGAGTTATTTATTTTTTGTTCATTCATCTTTGCTCAAATTTATTTCATAATAGTTGGGGTCTTTCTGCAGGAAGATTGTAAATCTGGACAAAAGCAGTTTCTTGAATGATCAAGGAACTGTTCTTTAATTTTTTTGACTTTTAAAAATATGATAAGTTTTTATTTATGAAGCAAACTTTGCTGAGTGCTTACCATGTCGGAGTCACAATGCTAAGCAGCTTTATGAATATTTATATTGAATCCTGTAAAAAAAAAAAAAACTCTAAGAGGCAGTATTATTCTTGTCTTTTATTTGTATCTGAAGAAACTGAGATTTAGAATGGATAAATAAAATTAACAAAAAAGTCAGTGAGCTTGGGCCCTGATTCCAGATCAGTCCAATTTCCAGGATGAGCCTCTTCACTAATGTGAAAGTTCTTATTCATTAGCCATTCTTAGAAGAACTGGACTCAAGCCCTTTGTCATTATAACTCAGTGTCAGTGTATATGCAAAACATTTTCTGTGCAACATTTGATTGTTCATGATCCAGCTTCCAATATGAAATTCAATTCAGTCCAAGATTTATTAGGCATCTACTACTTGGAAGACACTGGTAGGTAAGCAATATGAATAGGACGGAGTTCTGCTTTTCCAGTGATTGACAGGTTGACAGAGGTGTCTGACAGAAGCACAGCTAACAAAGTGCCCAGTGACATAGAACTAGCTTTTGCTAAGAGTGCTGGAGGAACAGAAGAATAAGAGAATAAATTTAGCTAAAAGTAAGGCAAGATACCACCATTTCAGATATGAATGTGGGTTTGAGTCCTAGTTCTGTCACTTATAAGTGGTGTGACTGCGTAAGTTTCTCTAAAGTAGTTTCCTCCTCTATAAAATGAGATAAAGGTGGTCCTCAGTTATAACATCTGCTGTGAAGATTAATAAGATAATGCATGGATGGTGTTCAGTACCATGCCTGGCACAGGCATATATTCAACAAACATTAGTACATATGGTTGTTGTTGTTATTATTTACCTTCAGGAAAATCACTAAATTGAAACAAAGACCACTAGTCTACCCTTATTACAGAAAATGAAATTATAGCTTTAGAGTTGATAGGTTTTATGTGTTTGGTCTGGATCTGGCACATATTTGCCCCATGACTTTGGACATATTTTCAACTTTTCTAAGTCTCAGTTTCTTCATCTCTTAAATGGGAATATATTATTTCACATAATCCCCACAATAACTTTGTTAGGTCTTAGCTGTATTATAACCATGCCCATTTTACTTGTGATGGTACTTAACACACAGAAGGTAAGTATGCTGCTGCTGCTAAGTCACTTCAGTCGTGTCCGACTCTGTGCGACCCCATAGACAGCAGCCCACCAGGCTCCTCTGTCCCTGGGATTCTCCAGGCAAGAACACTGGAGTGGGTTGCCATTTCCTTCTCCAGAAGGTAAATATATTCTTAAGTTTATCACAGATTGGTTGTAGAGCCAATTATCTGAACCCTGGCATTCTCCACTCTTTACCACTGTGTTGTACTTTTCTCACATATTACACAAATCTGGGAAACCTTCAGCAAAGTTCCTCATAGGGTTTAGGAAATCTTCCAAGTTATTTTTATAAATGGTACAACAGAGGATGAGATTGGTTGGATGGCATCACTGACTCAATAGACGTGTTTGAACAAGCTCCAGGAGATAGTAAAGGACAGGGAAGCCTGGCGTGTTGCAGTCCATGGGATTGAGAAGAGTTGGACACAACTTAGCAACCAAACAACAACAACAATTGGTATAAATAATAACAATGGGAAAGTGGTTCCTCAGAAGAGATAGCCTACAAGATGCACTTTGAAGAATATATGTCAGAAAGTAAAGAGTTAAGCAAACCCTGGCCTTGGGGGAATTTTTTCATTTGGACATTCTAGACAGAATAAATAGCTTTTGCAGAGATACAAAGGCAGGAAGACATAGCATATATATGGAAAATAGTGAGAGTTTGATTTGACTGGAACATGGAGTAAGGGAGGAGGTCTTGGACAATGAATCTGAAAAATGTCAGCTGGGGCTAAACTTTGGAGTGGCTTAAATGGAATAAAAGGGATCTGATTTTGAGTAGAAAGAGACACTCTCAGCAGAACCCTGATGCACCTTGAAGATGGCTGCAGGAGGCAGAGCCTGGAAAAGAGGAGGCTGGTAAATGGGTACTGAATTAGTTCATGTGCCGTATGATGGTGTACTGAGGTGGGCCAAGTGACAATGAAACCACCTCAGAGCAGAATGTCAGCCTCTCTCTGTTTATTTACATCTTTGGTAATTACCAATTTTTATTGCTAGAGTTGTTGTGTTTTCAAGCCAGCTGTGTCCAGGGTTGTAATTTTTGTTCTTCAACTTGTTTAATTTACCCTCAGGACAAAAACTCTTGGTAGTTGGGCAGAAGTGTTTTAAGCAATTTTTCTTGCAGGGACCTTTATATGTTTAATGCTTCCAGCCTTTATCCTCAGCAGAGAAATGGAGAGCAGTTCATTTCCCTGTGCTTGATTAAATAGCCTCCTTTGAATATACCACGGCATCATCAAGATCTAAAAGAACCTTGTTTTTTAAAAAGAGTTCCTAATGACTCTACTGGGTGAAAAAATCCAGGTACTGTGACATGTGAGCAAGAAGGGGGCATTTGCATTTACATTACACTGAGTGTTTTTAATGTCCTATGACTTGTGACACTGCCGAATCATTAGTAAGCCTTGAAAACAGACAGTTTTTTCTACATGCAGCCTTGGTTCTAGTGAAGACTGTTAGAAGAACAATTCAATCTCCTGCCTTAGAGTACTAACTTAGGGGCATTGGCTCACTGGATTCTCCAGGAAAGAACACTGGAGTGGGTTGCCATGCCTTCCTCCAGGGGATCTGCCTGACCCAAGGATCGAACCCGGGTCTCCCACATTGCAGGCAGATCCTTTACTGTCTGAGCCACCAGGGAAGCCCGTGAGTACGGGAGTGGGTAGCCGATCCCTTCTCCAGGGGATCTTCCTGACCCAGGAATCAAGCTGGGGTCTCCTGCATTGCAGGCGGATTCTTTACCAGCTGAGCTACCAGGGAATCCCTATATTTGTTCCTATTGCTGTTATTCAGTTGCTCAGTCGTGTCCGACTCTTTGCAACCCCATGGAATACAGTACAACAGGCTTCCCTGTTCTTCACCATCTTCCAGAGCTTGTTCAAATTTATGTCCATCGAGTTGATGATACCATTCAACCATCTCATCCTCTGTCACCCCCTTTTCCTCCTGCCTTCAGTCTTTTCCAGCATCAGAGTCTTTTCTAATGAGTCAGCTCTTTTCATCAGGTGGCCAAAGTATTGGAGTTTCAGCTTCACCATCAGTCCCCCCAATGAATATTCAGGATTGACTTCCTTTAGGATTGAATGGATAGATCTCCTTGCAGTCCAAGGGACTCTCAAGAGTCTTCTCTGGTACCACAGTTCAAAAGCATCAATCTTTTGGCACTCAGCTATCTTTATGGTCCACCTCTCATACCCATACATGACTACTGAAAAAAACCACAGCTTTGACTAGACGGACCTTTGTTGGCAAAGTAATGTCTCTGCTTTTTAATATGCTGTCTAGGTTGGTCATAGCTTTTCTTCCAAGGAGCAAGCGTCTTTTAATTTCGTGACTGCAGTCACCATCTGCAGTGATTTTGGAGCCCAAAAAAGTAAAGTCTTTCACTGTTTCCATTGTTCCCCTGTCTATTTGCCATGAAGTGATGGATACCATGATCTTTGTTTTTTGAATGTTGAGTTTTAAGCCAGCTTTTTCACTCTCCTCTTTCACTTTCATCAAGAGGCTCTTTAGTTCATCTTCACTTTCTGCCATAAGGGTGGTGTCATCTGCATATCTGAGATCATTGATATTTCTCCTGGCAATCATGTTCTAAGATCATGGTAAAGCAAACCAGTGGACTACCAGGTTACCAATTATTAAGTTAAATATGTGAACAGCAGTAGTGCTTAAAATGTATGTAACTGAGAATTTCTGAATAAGCATCATATTTAGTAAACCACAAAGTGTGTATTTTTAACTAATGGATGGACAAATGAAGATGTATGTATAAAAATAGAGAAAAATATAGAGTTATATAATTGACTGGTGTTCTGGCAGGTATTTAATTCTGCAGTAACGGAATTAGATAATTCTTGAGTACTTTACATGTTTTAGACTTCATGATAATACTTTGCATATATATATACAATATATATAAAAATGATATATTTATTTAATACATTTATCATATATGTTTCCTATATTTATTTGACTTACACATATTCAAATATTTATTAATAGTTTATAAGTTATAAGCACACCTAAACTCTTAGGAGAGCAATGGACTCCAGAAAATTGTTCTGACAGATTATAGGTCTATCTTGTGTTAATTCTAGTACTATTTATTTTATCCATGGATACAACTTAGGTCTTTAGGCTTTTTCTAGGGAGGATTAGATGAGGAAATACCTCTATGAAGGACTTGTGAATGACAGGCTATTAAGCAGTGCTTGGAGCCTGGTGAAACCCTGCATGACTTGGACACTCCAGAGAATCCTGAGAAGGTTATCTGTTCCCTATGGCTGAGTGTGATGCATGCAAAAGTCCATGTCTTTCTAACCCTATATTTACTTTGGATTTTCTCTGCTTGGATCCTATATTCTCTGAATTTAAAAATTTCATTTTATCTCCCCAGCATTCATCTTTCTATAACCCTCATTTGTCTTTGACACAAGTAATAATCAGAAACAATGACTATAAATGCTTGTCTATATTATTATAAGCACATAACATTTTTTATTATACTGTAATTTTATGGATGATGAACCTGAGGCTTAGAAAGTCTCCAAACAAGCAAAAGAAGAAAAATAAATTCACAAAAGTTCAGGTACTAAAGTTTATGACTTGTATCGTGAATTCATAATAGCATCACCCCAAGGCTGTTTGTATTTTTATTTTGGTTTTAAACAGAGACCACAGAGTTGGTTCTTTAGTCTTTAAGCTCTTTGGAAAATAGGAAATATAGGTCAGAGGAGAGTTTATTGTTTACAAGCTCAGTAGCAGATGAGAAATATAATTATTAACAATAAAAGGGCCACAAAAATCAAACCTAAGAGACAAAACCTCAGTCTGGAGTGATGAGGCAAAAGTGTGTATTCTTGTCCTCCTGGGTGGATGCTAAGAGGATAACATGGCCACAGCAAAGACAATCACTAATCATTGCAGTGATAATGCAAAGACTGTAAGCCAAGACTTTGTTAATCTTGGGAGTCTCTGTTAAATAAAGCAAGGAGTGGTTGATCAAGCAGAATCTAACAAAATACAAAACTTTGGGAATCTAAGAAAGTAGGTCTTGGATTGTCCAAATCATTGCAAAACAGTTTTAGTCTTCATTTTCCTGCACTAGTAAATATTTCGCTGATGTACTACCCTGAGGTCACCAGTCAGTGTTTGTTAGTGTGCATCTATGTTTAACCCTCCAGATTTGTCTGCCTGTGCTTTCCCATAGGATAGGTTGTTCAGAGAGCACTCAGTGGGTCTACAGTAGGGGCTGGGAGTAGAGCTCATTTCCAAAGAGAGCCTCACATTTAAACTTTGATGCTGTGTCCTCTTGAGAATCTGTGTGCACAGAGCTACACTGACAGGTTTGAAAAGTGGCCCATCATAAAATCTAAAATTTTTGTCCAATTGCAAGACCTTACAGCCTTTAGTGAGCTATAATTTATTTTATATAATAAATGCTGTGATTATTTTTGTGAGGAACACAGTTATAATACTTTGTATATTTTGCTTTAAAACAGTATTGATAGGTTTAATATATGCAACAACTTTTGAAGAATTGTTTTGGACTTTTTTTTAATACAGCTGGCCTTTGAGAGTCTTTGGTAATTTATTTGTAATCATAGAGTGTTTCTCTAGTACACTTTTTAAAAGAATTTTGAAAGTGAAAGTGTTAGTTGCCCATACATGTCTGGCTCTGCGACCCCATGGACTATAACCTATCAGGCTCCTCTGTCCATGGAGTTTTCCAGGCAAGATACTGGAATGGGTAGTCAATCCCTTCTCCAGGGGTCTTCCTGACCCAGGGATTGAACCCAGGTCTCCTGCGTTGCAGGAAGATTCTTTACTATCTGAGCCACCTTAGGTTCTTAATAATGTCATAGAAAAGGTCAAGTTGGAACCTGATGGCTCCTTATTGTAGACATAACGTCATCACAAAATATGACTTGACAAGCTGGAGAAGACTTGTTTTCCTTTTCCAAGAGTAATTGGGAAAAAATTTCATTGACCATTCTAGGTCCTTGATATCTCCAGTTATCTTTTGGAGACAGGCCAGCTGCCTGTATTGGCTAATTTATTTATCTTTTTTTTTTTTTTTCTTCTAAAAACAAAACAGGCAACTTGCAGAGAGAAAGAAAGGAAGAAAGGTGAAAGCAAGGAAGGAAAGAAAGGAAGGAAGAAAGAAAAAAGGAAGGAAGGAAGGGAAAAGGGCTAGGCAGTAGAGGGAAGGGATATTGAACTCAGTCTTTGATTAATCTTTGAAAAAGAAGATTATACATGTTTGTTCTCTTTTGCGAGGCTGAGTCTCTTGGGGAAAAACATATCTATGAGGTTAAAGGCTTCAAGCACCTTCTGCTAACTCTGGAGAATTCGCAAGGAAATTGGAGCCAATGTAGAGGTTGGCTAGACCAAAAACAGGAGAAGGAAAGCAAATCCTATAAACAGCCTCTCTACATTCAGTATGATAATAGGTGCTATAGAACATTCTCAGATAAACACTGAGAGTAGCTTTGGACTGTCCAATGAGGTGGCTCATCCAAGAATTATTTTCTCAGACCATGGAATGACATTAAGGATAATCTACTACTTCTGGTTTGTTTTGCCTAGCTTCATCTCATAAATGAATAGAAGAGACTTTTATATTATCTGGGATGTAAGTTTTCTTTGAGATAAAGTCTGATGCCTGCATTTTATTGTGAGGAATACACAGATTAAGGTTAGAAAGCTTTCCTCCTCCACATACACACCCACTCAAGTAGTAGAATTTGATAAATGATTTTTGTACTTTGATTAACCAGCCTTCTACATGAAAGCTATTTTAAAATTAAGTGGATAATATAAGTACATCATGCAAAATGCTAGACTGGATGAAGCACAAGCTAGAATCAAGATTGCCAGGAGAAATATCAATAATCTCAGATATGCAGATGACACTACCCTTATGGCAGAAAGAGAAAAGGAACTAAAGAGCCTATTGGTGAATATGAAAGAGAGTGAAAAAGCTGACTTAAAACTCAACATACAAAAAACAAAGATCATGGCATCCAGTCCCATCACTTCATGGCATATAGATGGGGAAACAATGGAAACAGTGATAGACTTTATTTTCTTGGGCTCCGAAATCACTGCAGATGGTGACTGCAACCATGAAATTAAAAGATGCTTGCTCCTTGGAAGAAAAACTATGACAAACCTAGACAGCATATTAAACAGTGGAGACATTACCTTGTCAACAAAGATCTGTCTAGTCAAAGCTATGGTTTCTCCTGTAGTCATGTATGGATGTGAGAGCTGAACCATAAAGAAAGCAGAGTACCAAAGAATTGATGCTTTTGAACTGTAGTGATGGAGAAGATTCTTGAGAGTCCCTTGGACTGCAAGGAGATCAAACCAGGCAATCTTAAATGAAATCAGTCCTGAGTATTCCTTGGGGGGACTGATGCTGAATGTGAATCTCCAATATTTTGGTCACCTGATACGAAGAACTGACTCGTTAGAAAAGACCCTGATGCTAGGCAAGATTGAAGGCAGAAGGAGAAGGGGACAACAGAGGATGAGATGGTTGGATGGCATCACCGACTCAATGGACATGAGTTTGAGCAAGCTCTCACAGTTGGTGATGGACAGGGAATCCTGGTGTGCTGCAGTCCATGGGGTTGCAAAGAGTCAAACACAACTGAGCAACTGAACTGAGCTGTATTATCTATGTGTGTGAGAGTAATGACAAGCACTGATCAGCTCAAATCAGATAACCTTGGCTCCAAGCATGTCCTACCTCCTATAAGCTGTGTGATGCAGACAGCCATGTAACCTCTCTGAGTGTGTTTCCTTTCATTGCAGGAAGGCTCAGTGAGTACTTTCCTTTTAGTGTGGGTATAAAGATTTACAAAATGATCATCTAAGCAATTAACACAGCAACACATTTATTTGTCACAGCAAGCACTCAATAAAGTGGATTATGATTTTGGTTATTAATGGAAAGTTTTCTCACAGAAGGAAAGCCAAACACTGAGGACCAGGATAATGTGTGGAACTCTAAGAGGATCAAAACTAGTTCTATTTAATGTTTTCAGTGCTGTAAGTCAACAAGCTTTGTAATACACCAACTCTGTGCCAATTACTGTGCTAGACATTTTTCTAAGCCATTAATATCTGTTGTTGTTGTTTAGTTGCTAAGTCTTGGTGACCCCGTGGACTGTAGCACACCAGCCTCCCCTGTCCTTCACTATCTCCTGGAGCTCAGATTCATGTTCATAGAGTCGATGATGTTATCTAACCATCTCATCCTCTGCCACCCCCTTCTCCTTCTGCCTTCAGTCTTTCCCAGCATCAGAATCTTTTCCAAGGAGTCAGCTAGTCACATCAGATTGGCCAAAGTATTGGAGCTTCAGCTTCAGCATCAGTCCTTCCAATGAGTATTCAGGGTTGGTTTCTTTTAGGATTGACTGGTTTGATCTCCTTGCAGTCTAAGGGACTCTCAAGCATCTTCTCCAGCACCACAGTTCAAAAGTATCAATTCTTTGGTGCTCAGTTTTCTTTATGGTCCAACTCTGACATCTATACATGACTACTGGAAAAATCATAGCTTTGACTCAAGGGACCTTTGTCGACAAAGTAATGTCTCTTCTTTTTAATATGCTGTCTAGATTGGCCATAACTTTTCTTCCAAGGAGCAATTATCTTTTAATTTCATGGCTGCAGTCACCATCTGCAGTGATTTTGGAGTCCAAGAAAATAAAGTCCGTCACTGTTTCCAATGTTTGCCCATCTACTTGCCATGAAGTAATGGGATCAAATGCCATGATCTTAGTTTTCTGAATGTTGAGTTTTAAGCCAACTCTTTCATTCTCCTCTTTCACTTTCATCAAGAGGCTCTTTAGTTCTTTGCTTTCTGCCATAAGGGTGGTGTCATCTGCATATCTGAGGTTGTTGATATTTCTCTCGGCAATCTTGATTCCAGCTTGTGCTTCATCCAGTCCAGCATTTTGCATGATGTACTACGAATATAAGTTAAATAAGCAGGGTGACAATATACAGCCTTGACGTACTCCTTTTCCTATTTGGAACTAGTCTGTTGTTCCATGTCTAGGTCTAACTGTTTCTTCTTGACATGCATACAGGTTTCTCAAGAGACAGGTATGGTTGTCTGGTATTCCCTTCTCTAAAAATTTTCCATAGTTTGTTGTGATTCATACAGTCGAAGGCTTTAGCATAGTCAGAAGCAGAAGTAGATGTTTTTCTGAAATTCCCTTGCTTTCTCTATGATCCAACAAATGTCAGCTTATCTCTGGTCTCTCTGCCTCTTCGAAACCCACCTTGTACATTTGGAAGTTCTCGGTTTAAGTAATGCTGAAGCCTAGCTTGAAGAATTTTGAGCATTACCTTGCTAGCATGTGAAATGAGTGCGATTGTATGGCAGTTTGAACATTCTTTGGCATTGCCTTTCTTTGGGATTGGAATGAAAACTGACAATTTTCCAGTCCTGTGGCCACTGCTGAGTTTTCCAAATTTGCTGACATACTGAGTTCAACACTTTAACAATATCATCTTTTAGGATTTGAAATAGCTCAGTTGGAATTCTGTCACTTCCACTAGCTTTGTTTGTAGTAATGCTTCCTAAGGCCCACTTGACTTCACACTCCAGGATATCTGACTCTAGGTGAGTGACCACACTATCATGGTTACCCAGGCTGTACTTCAGTAATTAATTTGCTCCTAAGACAAAAATAGGGTAGGGATGATTATCAACTCAATAAATTAAAAAGGGAATGCATGTGGTATGGATGGGTAACAGAGTTAAGTACAGGTCATTATTTCTTGATGACCATCTAACTTAGGGTTGTGCATAGCCGTGTTCCTCCACTTGCTCAAAAAGCATTTACTGAGTGCCACCAATGCACTTTCTTGATAATGCTGCGTGAGTAAACCCCATCTCTCCCTCTCTTACCCTTCTTTATTTTGTCTTCTCAGCACTTATCCTCACCTGCCATACTGTATACTTGATTTTGTTTTGTTATTGTCTGTCTTCCGTTTTAAGACTGTAAGTTCCGTGAGAGTCAAACTTCAGGGGTTGTTTCCCCTACCCCTGGCACATAGGAAGTTCTCAATCAGTACTTCTTGAATAAATGAAGGAACAAATGAATGAAAACAAACTTGCTGCCTAACACAGCAAGAGCAAGAATGAGCAAGAATGAGCTGACTTATGAAGACAGCAAGATCTCAAAGGGCATAATCCCAGGAGTCTGGGGTTCAGAGGGGGCTTCTCTGCACCTTAGTTGAGATATGATATTGTGTTTGCTAAAAAGTTTGTTCAGGAGAAAAACCTGAATGAAATTTTTGTCGAACCCAACACACACTGCTGAGCTAGTAGTTCAGCACTTACTAGCCCTGCTTTTGTGACAGCTTAGGATGTTTCTAATTACCTTAAGGAACATGTTGCAATCCTACCAGAGTCTTGCAAAAAATCCACTAACATGTACAATAGTGTGAAAATACATATGATACACTTGGCTTGTGGGGAACCAAGAAAGACAGTCACAGATAAGGCAATATTAAAGTCACAGGCTATAGTTTGGCATTGCGGTTTGATAGTGGAAGAGCTGTTGTCTTTTAATATTCTGTGCCTGTGTATGTGTGCATTCAAATGAAACCTTAATCTGGGCCTTATAATTTGGTCATCATTCATGGAATTGTCACCTTGATTGTTATGGTTGGGTGACCTGGAACCACAGCCGGAGTTCATCTTGAGTGTTGTTTCTTTTCAACAGTTTTGCTGATGCCCACACTCATGTTTCATTCAGGCTCAGGTATTGATTGTACTGACCATTGATTGTACACCAGTAGCATTAATTCAATACTTAATTACAGCTCACAGGCTTTCCCTGAAGGTAGAAAGAAAACACTTTCATGTGCATTGCTGAAATTATTTTCCTACAGTTAAAATCTAGACTGAGTACTGCCCACCTCTGTCAGTTTTCTGTATAAGTGTCTTCTTTCGTGGAGTAACACATATTATCAAACTCTACAGATGATTGTAAAGTAAAACAAAGATTTCTTAATCTTCTGGTGAAAGAAGTGAACAGACATCCTTGCTTCCAGAAAAAAGGTATATACATATATTTATAACTTTTACTTTCTTATATATTAAATTGTGTGTTCATTTTAGAAAATTTATAAAACAAAATAATAAAATTCAGAGGACTAGATACATAATAAGTGCCACTCGCAGTCATATTCCCTAAGAAATAGCATTTTGGCAGTCACATGCTGAAGCTGGAAAATGTGTATATTCATGTATGTATTTAATTTTGGCTGCACTGGGTCTTCATTGCTTTCTCTAGTTTTGAGTGTGGCTACTCTTCCTTGCAGTGCACGGTCTACTCGCTCAATCAATTTATGATTTTATTCCAGTGCTTCTCTTATACGAAGGAGTGTTTCTCTTCACCAGCCTTATATGTGACATTTGCTCTTCAGGATGGATTGCAGTCATGCTAACAAGCACTTTATTTTCCAGCTGTCATTTATCAAGCACATCCTGAGTTTCATTCACTGTGCTAAGCTCTGGTTGTGGAGACAAAGCCTACTATCACAGCTTTGACTCTAGCTTGTTCATTATGCCACGTGATTCCTGGAAGATGAGAGATGACTCTGCAAGATAAGATTTCAAGATTATTGTTACCATCCCGTACTACTTCTGAATTGTCCAAAAGTTTTTGGAAATGCAGATGTGCTGAGCATTGATGGGGAAAGAGAAGGGTCATTGAAAATAAAGGTCACTGGGACAAACCCTGGGTTCTTGCCTGGGAAAGGCTTTCAGTCATCTGAGAGTGGCTTATCCTTTAGGGATAAGACTATGACCAGACCTATTTGTCCCAGCTGCCATGATTAGTTCTGTAACCCCCAACAAAGTTCAGTCTGGCTTCAGAGTGTTCTGACTATATATTTACATATGTCATGGCAATCAGTCTTTAATTTCCTCTCTATCTCTGAGTGATTAATATGTGTCTTCCATTCTGATTCTGTAATTAGGCATTGGATCTTAGCAATACCTACATCCCTACCCTACCTTACATTTTATTTGCCCTTATGTGATCTTGTGAAGGCTTATGTGTGAGAAGAACACCTTCTCCATGGTGGCCTTTGGCCAAAGCCAGTATAGCCAGTTAAGAGTGTGACTGAAGAGAAAGTGCCATGTGATTGCATGGATAAGGGTCTAATGTTCAGGAAATAAGGTTTTCCAGTTGTTTAAAAGAGAGAGAGAGAGCTATTTATACCCTTAATCAATTGTACTTTGAACAAGCATGGCTCATGGAACACATTCAAAACACTATATTCTTATTTTCCGTTGTGCCCTTTAAAACTTACATTCTAGTCTCTGTCTTTCTGTGACTGTGAGTGGAAAATGGGCAGGGCTGTGATTTTTCTGCTCACTCTTAGGTAATAGAAAGTCCTGTGATCTCTTTAAATCACACAGTCTTATTTTAGAAATTAGACTGTCTAGTCCCAGAGGGTGATCACAACTCTGAACTTGATATGATGGTAGATTTTCTCTGACCAATATTGGAAACAAGCATCTTGCAGTGTGTGTGAGATGTGTGGTGGGGTATCTGTGTGGTAGGCTGTGTGTGTGTGTATGTGGTGGGGTGCGTGTGTGTATGTGGTGGGCTGTGTGTGGGGTGTGTGTGGTGGGGTTTGGGTGTACGTGGTGGGGTGAATGTGTGTGTGGTGTGGTGGGGTTTGGGTGTATGTGGTGGGGTGTGGGTGTATGTGGTGCGGTGAATATGTATGTATGTGGTGCGCTGTTATACATGTGGTGGGGTGTGTGTGGTGGGGTTTGGGTGTATGTGGTGGGGTGAATGTGTGTGTGTGGTGTGGTGGGTTTTGTGTGTATGTGGGGGGTGTGGGTGTATGTGGTGCGGTGAATGTGTATGTATGTGGTGCGCTGTGTATACATGTGGTGGGGTGTGTGTGGTGGGGTTTGGGTGTGTGTGGTGGGGGTGAATGTGTGTGTGTGGTGTGGTGGGTTTTGGGTGTATGTGGTGGGGTGTGGGTGTATGTGGTGCGGTGAATGTGTGTATATGTGGTGGGCTGTGTATACATGTGGTGGGGTGTGTGTGGTGGGGTTTGGGTGTGTGTGGTGGGGTGAATGTGTGTGTGTGGTGTGGTGGGTTTTGGGTGTATGTGGTGGGGTGTGGGTGTATGTGGTGCGGTGAATGTGTGTATATGTGGTGGGCTGTGTATACATGTGGTGGGGTGTGTGTGGTGGGGTTTGGGTGTGTGTGGTGGGGTGAATGTGTGTGTGTGGTGTGGTGGGTTTTGGGTGTATGTGGTGGGGTGTGGGTGTATGTGGTGCGGTGAATGTGTGTATATGTGGTGGGCTGTGTATACATGTGGTGGGGTGTGTGTGGTGGGGTTTGGGTGTGTGTGGTGGGGGTGTGTGTGTGTATAGTGGGGTTTGGGTGTATGTGGTAGGGTGAATGTGTGTGTATGTGGTGGGCTGTGTGTATATGTGGTGGGGTGTGTGGTGGGGTTTGGGTATATGTGGTGGGGTGTGTGTGTGTATGTGGTGGGGTGAATGTGTGTGTGTGCGGTGGGTTTTGGGTGTACATGGTAGGGTGAATGTGTGTGTGTGTGGTGGGGTATGTGTGTATGTGGTGGGGTAATGTGTGTGTGTGTGGGGGTGTGTGCCTGTGTGTGTGGTGGTGTGGGGGTATGTGTGGAGGGGGGTGTCCTCGTCTTTCTCTCACTCTCCAGGATGTTTGGAACATTGAGAAAAGGAAGGGCAAGGGAGCATGTGGAAGCTTTTAGTTGGTACTGTTTCAAGATGTTTCTCTTTCACTGTGGAATTTTTTTTTTCTTTTTCCTCCACAAGAGAAGAGTTCAAAGGTGATTCTTGTAGACATTTTTAAGCATTCTTCAGAGGCTATTCTGTGGTCCCTGGAGCTGTTACTGTCATGAACCAGGCAGTGTTGCCCCTCTGGCTGGCCACCCATTCATTGCACTGCCAGTTCTCTGGAGGGACACTCCAAATAGACTATCATAGATAAAATCCCATTGCCCCTTCCAGGTGGCACTCTTGGGCATAAGTGAAACACTCCAAGGCCAGCTTCTTCTCTAATGTGGCTTAAATTTGAGGGTAAACTTACACTTTCTTTTCTCTACTATTAGAAGGAATACAGTTGCAGGAGGAACTGTTTTTTCTGTCCCAGTAAAGCAACTTACCAGCCTCTCTGCTGCCTTCCACATCTCCTTGGTAGGCGTCAAGCTTGACTCCATTGCCTTTAAGGGTCCTGGAGAGCCATATCAGGCCTTCTAGTGGGCACATTAAAGCCCCTCACTAGGTTTCAGTGGTGAGGATGGGTACTCACATCCCTTCCCCTTTGGGAAGGTTAAGGAGCAGGTGTGACCTACCATCCTCTGAAGCCTCTTTTCCAAAGTCAGTTAACCAAGCCCTCCTCTTTCCTACCCTCCAATATTTTATATCCTACATTTTAAGATACTTGGGTGGAAGACCCAAGGACCGTGGAACTGGTTCTCAGGATAACGCTGAAAGTGTATTGTATTTTGAACTGGTAGCTTTCTTTGGCTTGCAACACCTATTATATCTTCAGCCTTTGTCAATATGTTAACATTAATGTTCTCCTCATGGTCATCTCGTGATGTTATTAAATCCCAGTAACAGTCATGTGAGGTGGCTGGTATTCTTTATCTTTTTTTTTCCATTTTAAAGATTAAAACTTATTAATAGAAAAGTACCTGCCTCAAGGTCGCACACCTGGTAAGTGGCAGAACCAGTAATTGATCCGAAGTTTTTCTCACTACAAAGCCAAGCTGTTAATCGTCAGCTTCATGTTGATTAACACACTTATAAATCTAATGGTTCTGTAAAGGAAGAGCTAAAATAGTGTTTTTAGTGCTAAATAATCACCTGACCTATACATTAATTTTCCATACAATGACTTTTCTTATAAAACACCCAACCTAAAATTCTCATCTTCAAGGCATTGCTATTTAAGTCCTTCATATTAACATTTTAAAAATTGAGTGTGTGTGTGTATATATGTATATACATTCCATCACTTGTGTTAACTGAGACTTTAAAGTCACTCAGCTTAGCCAAGGAGAATTCTGACTGCTTTTAATGAGAATGTTATTCTCCAGTGGAAGAATGAGCATATTTCATGAGTGGAATCTTAAAACCAAGCAGCAGCTGTTGGAATCAATTCCTGTATAATCTTTAGAAAGCTAAAATTGGAGATCTATCACAGCTTAAATGTATTCTTAGTCAGAATGTTTGCCCTAAAGATGACTTACTTTACTTTTGCAAAAGTAGGAGAATTGTGGGAAGAGCTTGTTCAGAGTGACATTTCCCACCTTCGATGGCTTCACTTCTAAATTTGTATCATTACCATCTCTGTTAAGGGAAATTAAAATCTCAGTGCTGTTTATTATTAATAGTAAGTACTTTCTTCTTTATTTCTTCCTATCTCCAGAAAAGAATACTTGAATGTCTTGATCTAAAAATGAAAAGATAAAATGTTACAACCTTCTTTATTTATAGTCCTGATTTATAACACCAGAAGAGCAAACAGAACACAAGGAAAAGACTTGGTGATAATCATATGCCTTCTGCTCTATAATTAATTTTATTAGGAGATGTTTTGACATTGAAGTGGGAAGTATTTTCATCTTGCAAAATCAGACAATATTTAAATCTAAGACATTAAAATTAAATACATCTTTCCAAATGTCTGTTAGTATAATACATATTTCTGGAAATTTTCTGGCTTTTCCCCTAAATCTGTGTTCTTTAGCACAGATTACTGGGCCTGCCTTCAGGTAATTGGCAAATATTACCTGAAAGGGCAGATGCTCATCCCAGTAGTAAGAAAGGCAAATTAATACTTATAAGGTCTTAGAAATCATGTATCTTGTCAATGGGGAAAAAAATGCACAACCTGAAAGCTGAGAATTATGATTTATTTAATACAGCAGACAAAAAGTGCAGACTTAAGGCGAGGGCACAAACTCTGAGAAGCTGCTCCAAAGAAACAAGGGAGGAGCCAGGATATACAGGAGTTTTTATAACAAAGGCAAGGTGGTCAAAACATCAAAATATTGTTTACTAAAGAAAGCCAGACACCTCAAGTTAAGGAATTTAGCACTTTTCTGTCTATGGGAAGATCCAAGAGTCTGGGCTCACTGAAGTCACTTCTTTGATATGCATCTCAGCTGTCTGGGGCGAGTATACTGTGCTCCTCATCCAGAGTCTCCTCTGGGGCTTCGTTGAGGGGTGGCTGCGGTGGCTGATGACCAGGGCAGGCGGCATTTTTCTATCCTGCGTTCCCTAAGGGCTCACTCTTGAGGCGGCCATAATGTGATGGCTTCATGGCTGCAACATCCTTTTTTTACTGATATGGCATGATAGGATGTGATATTTCACTCACAATCTCGTGTGATAATAGTAGCTATGGGCACCTCAAATCTCCCTCAGGCTCAGTATCTCTTCTAGTCAACTTCTTTCTTCCCTTGGAACTCAGCTGGGGAATAATAATTCTCAGCAGATGTATGTGAAGACTTGACCTTGAATTCTTTGAATTATTGACAGTTACCAGAATCTCTTCAAAATTTTAACACTGAAACAATAGAAGGCTTACATGGATCTGTGTAAAAGATCCATATACTCAATATCAGAAACCTTTAAAATCTAGGGTTTCAATGAAATGAACTTTAAGATATGCCTTAATAGCTAAATGCTCTTTAAATCAAATGGATTAATCTTCCTAGGCTATTCTGAGTGATAACTGAAACAAAATTTTAATTTTAATTAGTCAAGAAATTAAATGAACTAGAAGACCACATCTATTAAAAATGATAGATGAGAAGCAGTTTACTATGTTTCTTTCTTAAATCAAGATAAGGAATAGGAGGTGGAAAAAAGCATTAGTTTATAGGAACTGTCTCATTTAATCTGCCCTGAGGCTCAGAGAGAGTGACTTGCCCAGAGTGGTAATACGTTGGACTGCAGACTGAGACCAGAACCATCAGACTCTTTACTTCTCAACCAGTGCTCATTCTAGTTCACTGTTGTGACTTTATTTCACACAAGTGGTACCCAAGTTACCAACAACAATGTTTCTTAGAAAGTATGATAGCTAGAAACATTTAGTACCATGCTTAACAAATGGAAGTTTGAGATAGCCAGTTATTAACTAGTGCTTATCATTAACAAATGTAAGAATTCAATTTGTGAAAATACTTGGGAGATGATTCCTGTAATAATAACAAGCAACACTTGAAGTGGGCTTTACTGTTTAAAAATTACTTTCATACTCTGTAATCATATGTATGATTTGAGTTTCTCATTATCCATCTTTTTCAGACAACGGAACCAAGACACTTTTGGTAATTTGATCGCAATGACATTGTTGGCAGAGCTAGCCTTCAAACTGAGGTCTGGCAGGTGAAAAACACATGCAAATAGAGACACCTGAAGACTTGACCTTGAATTCTTTAAGCAAGGATCTCCCGAGAGCTGACACCAGCATATGCAGATCCACAAGAGTCCATTTTCAGAGGACTTCCACTCTGACCCCCTGCACTCTGACCCCCTTGACAAGCTGGTAGGAATTCTGCCTGGGAGAAGGCTGTTTGCTGTTTCTTGTAATAGAGCATTGCCTGCTTGTACGGACGTCTGCAAGGGCCCTTGGGGCACCCCCCGCACCGCCTCCTCTTACACAGAGGATAAATCAGACTCTGTTCACACTCATTAGAAACAGAAAGCAGTTTATTAGCAGTTTGTTATGATCTGCATGTAGTTTGTAAATCTTACCCCCAAATCAATTTCTGTTATTCTTCTTCTTGGAAAGCAATTTGTTTTGTCAATAACCTTACTTACAAAGATGCTGAAACAGCAACAGCAAATGGAAGGATGGAAAGCATATCAAGAATAAATAGGAAAACAAAAGGGCATAGAGATCAAAATGGAAAATACCAACACAAAAGGATAGTAATTAGAAAAGGCACGAATGAGGTTGTACGGTAACAGCAGAAACACAAAGACAGATTTTCTCCTTTGTTTCTTCCTTCTCTGGTCAGACAGAGTCCAGCATGGACTGAAACCGCAATTTTAGTTTTTCTATACAGAGATGCTGTTACAATCACAGTGAGTGATATTATCGTGAGTAAGGTTTTTTTCTTTTTAATTCACATTTATTCAATAAGCATTACCTGGTAACAACTACCTGTCAAGTATTGTGCTCCACAGTGGGAATGAAATGATTGATAGCATCTCTCCCCTTAAGAACCTCAGAGTTTAATGGATTAAAAAAAATTCTCACCTAAACCATGGTTTAATTATGAGTGATCTCTTATCAATTTTAAATTCTGTAAGCATCATAAAGATTTTAATTTTCGATATTTCCTTGAAGGTGCTGGGAAGACAGAAGAATTCGAATATAACATTGCAAGATCAAATGACAGGATGGTGTTAGGTGTGTCAGAAGTTCATATTATAGAAGAAATATCCTAGCATGAGATTAAGAGCAAATTCAAAACTCAAGCAGATCTGAGTTTAAATCCCCAGCTCATGAAAAAGTACCAGCTGTGTGACATTGGCAAGCTACTTAACCTATCTAAGCCTTAGTCTCCTTTCTCAGATAATACTACTAGGTTTGTGTGGGGGAAGGAGAGGTGGGGCAAATTGAGGGAGTAGCATTGAAACAGATGTATTACCATATGTAAAATAGATAGCCAGTGGAAAGTTGTTGTCTAACACTGGGAGCTCAACTCTGTACTCTGTGACAACCTAGAGTGGTGGGATGGAGGCGGGAGGAGAGGTGCAAGAGAGAGGGGATATGTGTATACTTAACGGCAGATTCACGCTGGTGTAGAGCAGAAACCAAGGCAGCCTTGTAAAGCAGTTATCCGTCAATTAAAAAAAAAAACAACACAACAAGACTGATAGTGTTTACCTCTTCAGCTTTTTGTGAGGATTAATGACAAGATGCAAGTAAGATCTTTGGCACCTAGTATATGTTCAATACACATTTGCTAGTAGTAGTGGCAGCAGCAGTAATAGCAGTATCATGCATTCATTTTGAAAGATAACATTAAACCCTATGTTTTCTCCTATATCCACCATGGAGGCAGATAGGGAGAAACAGCCATATTTAAATTCTAACACACTCTACTTTTTATCAGAAATGGAGCCATCTTTTTTTTTCTGTGATGATAATAGCAGCTTAGAATAGAACTCTGGAAGCCCCACAAACACATGGTAAAAGAGAAGGATGTTAAGAACTACACCAGCAAGACAGGGAAGGACATAAAAATGGCAATGATTCCAAATGAAGCCACTAATCTTTTTTATAGTTACGTTGGGTGTTATGGGAAATACATGGAGTCACATGACCTATTATCTTAGCTGCCATTTAATCAGAGCTTTATACAGAGTCAATTAAATGTGCTGAAAATAACGTACTAAACATGGACTAGAAAGCTAAGGTGACTGGAATATGGAGATGCAAATCAAGAGTCTATATTAATCACCTTTCTTAGAACAACTCAGGGACAAGGAAGGAGGTTGTCCATGCAGAATAATCATCTAATTTGCAACTGCTCAGCAGCATTTAGTTTTTAAAACTCTCATATTCCAACATGTTCCAAGATTTTCTGTAGTGATGCTTTGTCTGAACGACACACTGA
Source organism: Cervus canadensis (assembly GCF_019320065.1). Lineage (NCBI taxonomy): Eukaryota > Metazoa > Chordata > Mammalia > Artiodactyla > Cervidae > Cervus > Cervus canadensis. The sequence goes on from NC_057389.1 coordinate 50,004,480, forward strand.
TCCTAATTGAAATGCTGAGTAGTTTGTTTCTCCGAGGTTCAAATTCTTGACACATCTTCTGAATAGCAAACACCCAGAACGATGCTGCAACACTGGCGGATGTGCAGACAGATGTGGCATGTCAGGTTTCAACCATGATACCAAGAACGGCTCGTTTCAAAACCATCCCAGATGGCTTGAAACAAAATAGTTTTAAAATTTAGGTGACCTACTTTTCAAAACTATTGTTGTGATTATCTTGAAGCAAAATAATCTAGATAAAAGGATGAGGGAAGCACTGCTGTGTTCTCTGAGGCTTTAACTAGTTAGTTAACTGGGTAGTTAATTCTAACTCTGAGGCTCTTTTTCCTGGGTAAGCATGAGCATGAATTTAAGAAAAAACCTCTAACATACAGCATGCTGTTCAAGGATCTGCTGTTTTCACAACTCCTGTGAAAACCTCATCCAGAATCCATCTAAATAAGCCCCGAGTAGTGTCAGGCCTCAGAAGTGTGTCAGGCCTTCAGAAGAGGAAAGTGTGTATAATTCCTTGTCCAGACCTGGATACTTTTAGAGTGCTGTTAATAGTTACACCAGAGAGTAGCTATGAAGCAGGTCTGTCTCAAGAAAACTGGAATACTACCATTGCTTCACTCAGAAGTTGAAATTATCTCACATCCCCAAAGGACTTATTTTATCTTTAATGATTTCTTTCCCCCTAAAAATTTCAAACAATGCCCTTTGCTGCCAGACTAGATCTTTGTGGCTTTATTGATGTCTCTCCCCTAGACCATTCAGAATGAAACTGATAACAGTTCTTGTTTCTGCATCACATTGCCCTGTGCATCTGGTCTGAAACCTTTACCTTCCTTCCCTGTTCATTCACTTTGTTCCAGTCTAACAAACGCGTTTCTGTTCTTCCCAGCATCTCTATCTGTTTGCATTTTCTGTTAACTTAAAATGACCTGAAATCACTCAGGCTTGGCCCACAGTTAGGAAAACAAACACAAGCGTATTGGTAGGAAAGCACCCAAGCTACCACTCTGCAGAGACCATTTATTGAGCGTTTCTATGTGCCAGGCTCACTGCCAAACACAAAGCCATACATTATATATACATTACTTGTATTAATTTTTGCTGCCATATTTTCAGGCAGCTGTTGTTATGTTATTATTGCTATTTAATTTATTTATTTTAATATCTATTTATGTATTTGTATGAGGTCTTAGTTGTGGCATGCAGGATGTTTACTTGTGGCATGTGAGAACTAGTTCCCTGACCAGGGATCAAACCTGGGCCCCCTGCATTAGGAGAATGTAGTCTTAGCCACTGGACTACCAGGGAAGCCCCTAAAGTGGCTATTTTATAGACAAGAAAGTGGGGCTGAGGGAAGTTAAACAACTTCGACAGTCTTGTAGATGATAAAAATGGCCAAACCCATTTCAAACCACATATGTGCATGCATGTTCAGTCACTAAATCATGTCCAGCTCTTTTGTGAACCCATGGACTGTAGCCCACCAGGTTCCTCTGTTCATGGGATTCTCCAGGCAAGAATACTGGAGTGTGTTTCCATTCCCTCCTTCAGGAGATCTGCTCTACCCAGGGATCAAACCCGTGTCTCCATTGTCAGGTAGATTCTTTCCCACTAAGCCACCTGGGAAGCCCCAAACCATGTACAGCTGACCCAAGTTCCCCTTCCCTAACCCTTGAACTTGCTGCTTCCTCACTAAGGAGAAATTCTTGTGTTTCTGTCTCTGTTGGGAAGGTTTTTCAGCGAATAAACATTTCAAAGAACAAAGCTTTTTATTTGACAGCATCCAGCCCTGCCTTCAGTTCAGTTCAGTCACTCAGTCGTGTCCGACTCTCTGTGACCCCATGGACTGCAGCACGCCAGGAGTCACTGTCCATCACCAACTCCCTGGGTTTACCCAAACTCATGTCCATCTAGTCGATGATGCCATCCAACCATCTCATCTTCTGTCATCCCCTTCTCCTCCTGCTCTCAATCTTTCCCAGCATCAGGGTCTTTTCAAATGAGTCAGCTCTTCCCATCAGGTGGCCAAAGTATTGGAGTTTCAGCTTCAACATCAGTCCTTCCAATGAACACCCAGGACTAATCTCCTTTAGGATGAAATGGTTGAATCTCCTTGCATTCTAAGGGACTCTCAAGAGTCTTCTCCAACACCACAGTTCAAAAGCATCAATTCTTTGGCACTCAGCTTTCTTTATAGTCCAACTCTCACATCCATACATGACCAGTGGAAAAACCATAGCCTTGACTAGACAGACTTTGTTGACAAAGTAATGTCTCTGCTTTTTAATATGCTGTCTAGGTTGGTCATGACTTTCCTTCCAAGGAGTAAGCATCCTTTAATTTCATGGCTGCAATCACCATCTGCAGTGATTTTGGAGCCCAGAAAAACAAAGTCAGGCACTGTTTCCACTGTTTCCCCATCTATCTGCCATGAAGTGATGGGACCAGATGCCATGATATTAGTTTTCTGAATGTTGAGCTTTAAGCTAACTTTTTCACTCTCCTCTTTCACTTTCATCAAGAGGCTCTTTAGTTCTTCTTCACTATCTGCCATAAGGATGGTGTCATCTGCATATCTGAGGTTATTGATATTTCTCTCAGCAATCTTGATTCCAGTTGTGCTTCATCAAGCCCAGCATTTCTCATGATGTACTCTGCATATAAGTTAAATAAGCAGGGTGACAATATACAGCCTTGACATACTCCTTTTCCTACTTGGAACCAGTCTGTTTTTCCATGTCCAGTTCTAACTGTTGCTTCCCGACCTGCATATAGGTTTCTCAAGAGGCAGGTCAGGTGGTCTGGTATGCCCATCTCTTTCAGAATATTCCATAATTTATTGTGATCCACACAGTCAAAGGCTTTGGCATAGTCAATAAGCAGAAATAGATGTTTTTCTGGAACTCTTTTGCTCTTTCGATGATCCAGCAGATGTTGGCAATTTGAGCCCTCCTTAGCCTTTTGAAATTATAACACTTTAGAGGGGTAAGCCTTTCTGATTTGGGTGGGGGATTATTGATGATATTTGAGCATATCCTTTTGGTTTCCAAAGTGCTGTCTCAAAACATTCTCTCACTTTATCTTCCTGAAAGTGAGGAGGTAAGCTAGGCAGGATGGAATTAAGACATTACAGATGAGCAAGCAAATGTAGACCTGCTAAATATGTTGTCAAGGTCATGCATCTGTGACTAAAACTTATGTTGACCAACTCTTAATTCAGGGATACCCTTTGTTATCATATAGGAGTGCAATTATCTATCTAGACAATGATTTAAAAAGAAAAACTGCTGATCTAGCTCTTTTACAAATCAGTTTAAACTGCTTCAGCTTGTGAAAACATCATGAAGATGGAGTGGGCACCAGAAAATCTTCCTTCTTTATCACTATTTCATGTAGCAGAGCTGAGTTTGAGTTTGAGCTGAGCTTCTTAGTACCTGGTTAACTCAAGGTATTTAGTAAATCACCCTGAATCTCATTTCTTCTCATTAAATTCAAGTGATGAACCTAATAGAGTTTTTCAGATGGATTTAAAGCAATGATGCCTATACAGCATATACAGAGTGTCAGGCACACAGTAAGGACACAGTGCATTAGATGGTTTTCTTGTTATTGTTGTTATTGTTACTAAAAAGCCAAAAAGGTTTTAAAAGATAGACAAGTATTAAAAATACTTGTCTATAACACCTTGTCTCATTATCTTAAGCAGCAGGTGTGGTAACAAGAGGAAGACGACAAAAATAACATTGCTAGAAAATACATATTTGACATGTTTACAGGGGGCCTTCATTTATGAGCATATGGTACATTAGATAGTAAAAGGAAACTGCCTTGCATTGTAAGTATTCTAGAATTTGTAAAAAATGCAATTGAGGTTAAGTGTCTTGTATTCTCAGGACTTAGCTCAATGCTTGACAAATAGTGTTTTTTAAAAATGTAGAATTATGAATAAAGGGATAGTTTGTTTAATTAACTTCTCATTTGTTTTTTAACCCTATTATCTTCCAGCAAGCCTGCTACAAAATCAGGTTTTAATTAAGTATAGTAAAATGGATTGTTCTTTATAATAAATAACATCTTCTATTATTATATATTGGATCAAATTTGATTGAAGCCCCTTTGGAAAAATGAAAATACCTTCCCACAGGTAGTGGGAAATTACACGATCATTTTAACACAGCATCTCCCAGATATATTATGCATCTTCTTTGGGGTTTAGACCATTTATCACATGTTTTAGAGAGTTAATGTGAGATTGTTATCCCCAGACAGCCATAGCTGGTGGATAAGGTAGAATGAGAACTTTTTAAGCCATGTGCTCTTCTTTCCTGTAATGTCTAATGATGGTTATGACTGCATAATGAATGAGACACAGGCAGAGCTGTAATTGCTAAAAATAACTATGGCAAAAGGCTTAGAAGAGTAATAGAGAATCATCTTGTGAATATTAAGGAGTATCAACTTTTTATATATTTGGATTAATAATTACCTATTTTATAAAAATTCCCTATGATTGAATACCCAACATTGAGAGAAAATAAATTTTGTTTTGTTTTAAAAACAGTGGCCAAGCTTCATCCCATGGCACTGCCCAAAATTAATATTAATAATCCAAAGGGGTAGTTTGTAAGAGACCATACCACCTAGAATATATAAAGTCATTGTGTTAAATTATTCCCCTATTCAATTGAATAATTTTTTTAAAAAAATCACTCATGTTTCCTACTTTTGGAAGAGCCATTTTACATGATCTCTATATTCCAGTTAACATATGTGAGAGTCTGCTAATTTGTTGAATTTAATTGTATTTTATTTCCTAAAATGAGATCTTCTGTCACAAATTAAGTACAGATATGGAACTGTTTTATTTCTTCAAGAATTATGTAACCTAGAAAGTGGGTATTAAAATCACAGTATTATATGCTGGTTTATAGAATATTTAGTTAGGATACTCAGTGTCATATAATTCAGTGTATAAAATACACATATTTCTGTATGTGATTATGTAATATGTATAATATTTTTCCCTATGTATAATACTAAAGTGGAAGTAACATAATGGTGGAGAGGGTGTGGAGAAAAGGGAACCCTTTTACATTGGTGGGAATATAAATTGGTGCAGCCACTGTGGAAAACAATATAGACATTCTTTAAAAAACTAAAAATAGAGTTGCCATATTACCCAGCAATCCCACTCCTGGGCATGTATCTGGATAAAACTAATTCAAAAAGATACATGTGCCCCAATGTTCATAGCAGCAATACTTAATAATAGCCAAGATGTGGGAGCAACCTAAATGTCCATCAATAGATGAATGGATAAAGAAGTTGTGGTATATACATATATAATAGGATACTACTCAACCATGAAGAACAATGAAATAATGCCATTTGCAGCAACATGGATGGTCCTAGAGATTGCTATACTAAGTGAAATAAGTCAAAACTGAGAAAGGTACTACATGATATCACTTACATGGAGAATCTAAAATATAATACAAACGAACTGATTTACAAAACAGAAACAGACTGATAGACATAGAAAACAAACTTAGGGGTACCAAAGGGGAAAGGAGGTCAGGGAGGGGTAAATTAGGAGTTTGGGATTAGTAGATACAAACAACTATGTATAAAAATAAACAACAGGGTCCACTTTATAGCACAGGGAACCATAGTCAGTACTTTGTAATAAACCATAATGGAAAAGAATATATGTATGTACATAAATACACCTGAGATACTTTGCTACACACCAGAAACTAACACAACATTATAAATCAACTACTTCAGTCAAAAAAACAAACCAAAAAAAACCACAAAATGAAAGTAACAAGGCATAAAGCCTGAGTAGCTTAGAAAAGTCAACCCTATTGAAGTATAAAATTTGTGGAGTGTGAATTCCCACTTTTTTCTGTAGATTCAATATTATGCTAATGATGCATGATTAAATTTTTCAAAATTCAAAATTTAATCAGTCACATAGTATTCATATTTTTCCTCTCCCAGAAATGCTTTGCTGAAGCTGTGTAACTAAGTATCCTAGCACTGTAAAAGGAATGAATTCTCTCCTATAATAACAACATGAAATGAGATTGCAGGGGAAAGACAAGAAAAGAAGAGTACAAATGGAAATGAACCATATTTTCTACTTTTAATTTTTCAAAGTAGATAATTCTTTGAGAAAATTAGCTATTGTGGCATTAAAGAACCATAAGTTACAGCTAGATTTGTTTTATCAGACAAAACGACGGACTTGGTATCTTCAGCGTCAGATGATTTAGTTTCTTATTTATTTCACTTCTAATCTAGCCTAAATATTGTCACCATTCTCCTATTACTAAGATGTCACCCTTTCATTAGCTATACTTTGCTGGGGCTGGTCACATACTTTAAAAAAACTCAAGTCAAATTCTCTTTATTCTATAAGATAAAAAAGAAATAAGAAATTTCCTTCTATGATATTCTGGAGCTTACTGATGCAAATCCTCAAGGATTTAGAAATTTGGGAAATCATAGAGAGGAGTGTTCCAGGAGCAGCCTCTCCTTACTCAAATAACCTGCCACATGCAAAGCACATAATCAAAAACAAAGAAAAAAACAAGAAAGAGGTAGGAGGGAAAAGGCGAGAGAAGAGAAGAAAGAGAAAGAAAAAGATGAGAGAGATAAATAAAGAGAGCAAGAAGGCAACCCCGAAATATGTGAGAGCAAGTTATAACAGCATCCTTGAAAGATTGCAGATATATTCAGTTCAGTGTGATAACGTCAACAAACAGCAAAATACTAAGATTAGTCATTTGCAGCAAAGTTGGATAGAGAGTAAAAGTAGCAATTAGAAATTAAAATGTTAAGCAATGGAGGACCCTTTAGAAGTCACTTAGTTCATTGGCTTTAAACAATTGCACTTTTAGATATATGTTAATTGGGTGGCGCTAGTGATAAAGAACTCGCCTGCCAATGCAGGAGACATAAGAGACATGGATTCTATCCCAGGATCAGCAAGATCCCCTGGAGGAGGGCATGGTAACCCACTCCAGTGTTCTTGCCTGGAGAATCCCATGGACAGAGGAGCCTGGCGGGCTACAGTCCATAGGGTCGCAACCAGTCAGACACGGCTGAAGTGACAGCACAGCACATACTTCAATTTTAAAAAAGAAAGATCTAAAAAAAGGTAGCTTTGAGAGACTTGGCAATCTAGGATCATTCTAAATCGGATTTTGTAGATTTGCATATTCAAATAAATGCAGATACTTTCCATGTTTTTTTTTAAAATGGTGCACTTTCAAATACTTTTGTACTGTAAACTATTTGTGAATACCTAGGATAAATAGGACCCATTGAAAGTATGGTAAAATATGATGTTCCATAATGACAAATACCTATCATTTGTAGGGGAAATCCTTCCTAGAGGTACAAGCCATGGGGAAAAATAAGAAAAGTGGCATCCATTTCCTCCCACAGTTTGGTATGGAAGAAATAGGATTTTAAAATTGTATCACTATTATTTTTGCCCTGAAGGGGCTATCTTTTACTTGGAGACGAATATTTTTAAAAAGGGAAAAAAAAGACTCCCACTGTGATTTGGTTTTTTCCATTTCTCTTTATACTTTAGTCAAATTTTGCTTTGTGCTTTTTTGAGGCTATGTGGATATATACACACAAATGTAGGGTTCTTAAATCTTCCTGGGGAATTTGAATTTTACCATTAAAAATGTACCCTACTTATCTCTAGTAAAATGTATTTTTCTAGTGTGAATATAGCCACCACAACTTTTTCTATTTTGTTTTTATCTTACATAAAATAAATTCACATAAATATACAATTTTTTAAGACTATTTTACTTTCTTATAGATAGGACTTTTTAAATTCACATATGATTTTGGATTTTTTGTTTTTTTGTTTTTCCCAGTGTGCCAATTTTATCTTTTAACTGATATATTTTATTCATCCAAATTTAATGTTTACTGATATTTGGATTTACATCTATTCCTTCATTAAATGTTTTGTGTTTGCCCCAGGAATTCTATATTAGTTTTTTTCCTTCTCTATTTTAAATTTATTTTGTACTGATAGGAGATTTTGTGATCATTGAATTTCTTCTTTTTTATTAATTTAGAAGTTATAGATTGTTTATTCTGTTCTTTTAGTTCTCACCCTAGTAATTATAACATATTTTTGACTTATCAAAATCTGATTTTAATCTGTATATCTTAACTTCCTTCTCATCCTTAAAACTGTACTTGAATTATAGAATTATATGCTTTTTTGTGAATTATGATTATATAGATTTATCACAAGCATATTCATATTTTAAAATAGTCAGTGTTCATTTAGAATTTGCTTAGACGTCTATCACTTTTTCTGTTCCTTATTCCTTCTTGTGTCATTTTCATTTTGCCTGTAGAATACCCTTTGAAATTTTCTTTGGTGGTGGCAGTGGAATAATTGCTAGGTGGTGTCCAAATTTTTTTGCCACTTTATTTTTTAAATTGAAGGATATTTGCTTTACAGAATCTTGTGGTTTTCTGTCGTACATCAACAAGGATCAGCCACAGGTCCACCCATGTCCACTGCCTCTCGAACCTCCCTTCCCATCTCCCTCCCCATCCCACCTTTCTAGATTATCACAGAGCCCCTGTTTGAGTTTCCTGACTCATACAACAAATTCCCATTGGCTATCTATTTATATATGGTATTATAAATTTCTGTTACTTTCTCTATACATCTCACCCTCTCCCTTCTCCTCTTCTCCTGTGTCCTTAGGTCTGTTCTCTATGCCTGTTTCTCCATTGCTGCTCTGAAAATAAATTCATCAGTACCATCTTTCTAGATTCCTCATATATGCTTCAGATATTTTGGCATCTGGTCCCATCCCTTCACGGCCAATAGATGGGGAAACAGTAGAAACAGTGACAGACTTTATTTTTTTTGGGCTCCAGAATCACTGCAGTTGGTGACTGCAGCCATGAAATAAAAAGATGCTTGCTCCTTGGAAGAAAAGTTATGACCAACCTAGACAGCTTATTAAAAAGCAGAGACATTACCTTGCCAACAAAGGTCCATCTAGTCAAAGCTATGGTTTTTCCGGTAGTCATGTATGGATGTGAGAGTTGGACTCTAAAGAAAGCTGAGTGCCGAAGAATTGATGCTTTTAAACTGTGATGTTGGAGAGGACTCTTGAGAGTCCCTTGGACTGCAAGGAGATCCATCCAGTCCATCCTAAAGGAGATCAATCCTGGGTGTTCATTGAAAGGACTGATGTTGAAGCTGAATCTCCAATACTTTGGCCACCTGATGTGAAGAGTTGACTCATTTGAAAAGACCCTGATGCTGGGAAAGATAGAAGGCAGGAGGAGAAGGGGATGACAGAGGATGAGATGGTTGGATGGCATCACCAACTCGATGGACGTGAGTTTGAGTAAACTTCTGGAGTTGGTGATAGACAGGGAGGCCTGGCGTGCTGTGATTCATGGGGTCACAAAGAGTTGGACACAACTGAGCAACTGAATGAACTGATATGATATTTATATTTCTCTTTCTGACTTGCTTCACTCTGTATAATAGGCTCTAGGTTCATGTCCAGCTCATTGCGACCCTGTGGACTGCAGCCCTCCAGGCTCCTCCGTCCATGGGATTTCCCAGGCAAGAATACTGGAGTGGGTTGCCGTTTCTTTTTCCAGGGGATCTTCTGGACCTGGGCATTGAACCCATGTCTCCTACATTTCAGGCACATTCTTTACCACTGAGCCTCCATGGAAGCCTTGAAATTTTCTTTAGTATGCACCAAAAATGTCTTTATTCTACCTTTATTCTTAAAGGATATTTTAAGTGGATACAGTGTTCTCATTTGGCACTTCCCTTCACCTTGTTGAAAACATCTTTCTACTGTCTTCTGCTTTCCATGCTACTGTTGAGAAGTTAGCTGTCTGGACCACTGTTCTTTTGTATGCTAGCCATTTCTCTTTTTCTCCAACAGCTTTTGAGATTTCTTCCTTATCTTTGATTTTTGTTGGCAATTATTGAGTCTGTGGATTGGTATGTTTCAACAATTCTGGAAAAAACTTATCGATCATCTCTTTTAATGTTACCTCTGTCCCATTCTGTTTTTTGGATCTTTCCATGACTCTGTTGAATGTGCCAGACTTTTGCTCAAAATCCTGTGTCTTCTTTTATCTCTTGAGTCATTTTCCATCTTTCGATCTCTCAGTGCTTTTGACCTACCTTTCATTTACTGATTCTCTCTTCTGTTGCACCTAAAAGATCAATGGGCTTATCTACTGGTTTCTTAGTTTTGGTTATTTGTTTTTTTCAGTTTTAATACTTTCTAGTTTATTCTTTCCCAGATGTCCTATATCACTTTTTATAATTTCAGGTTGCCTTTCAAAATTTTTTAAATTGATTTTTATCTCTTTGAATTAAGTATGCTTTACAGGGCCTTTCTAATAATATCACCATATTTGAAGTCTTTGTGTGTTTCTGTTGTCTCTTACATATGCTCTTTTGTCTCCTAATATGTTTGGTCAACTATGATTGTATGCTGAGCATGGTATTTCAGTAATTGTTAATAGAAATTATTTGAGCTTTCCAAGTCAGTTTCCCTTTGCCTTTCCCAAATTCCTGAGGATAATAGCAATTTGGGTTTACCGACATCTATATTTGGGGTTTGAGATTTTCTAGGTCATCCAGATGACTCACAGCCAGCCTGGAGTCTTTGTGAGTATTCAATTGCTTGTATTTCATCTTTTTTTTTAGTGTGCAGCACTTTGAGGTCTCAACCCAAAGCACGGACAGTTTACCTGGACTCCAGCTTTTTCCTTCTAGACTTACTAGTATATCAAAAACTCAGTTCAGCCTCTTAGCCATTTTCTCCTGAATCAGCAAATATAGGCAGACCAAAAGCCTCAGGGTGCTCTATGTTCTTTTCTCTGAGTACTAAGTGAAAGTGAAGTTGCTCAGTCGTGTCCGACTCTTTGTGACCCCATGGACAGAGTAGCCTACACCAGGCTACTCTGTCCATGGGATTTTCTAGGCAAGAGTACTGGAGTGGGTTGCCATTCCCCAAATCTCAGACCACTAATTCTTTTAAATCTTACTTGTTTTTTAATGCTTTTCAAAAAGTGGGATTTTCCCCCAGCCTTTTAAATTGTGTTTATTGGTTGAGAGTTGGTCAGAATTATCCGGTCTGGCATTAATTAAGTAGAATCTTCAATGTACTTATAAATTTACCATTTTTCCTATGACTAATTTCCTCAGACACTTCCCATTCTCCTTCTTAAGTCAAAGCTTAAGCAGTAACTCCTTTGAGAAAACAAAAGATTGAAATAAATAGTCTATGTTATGCTGAGTTCATAAATCCAAGTAATTCTAGTTAGGGAGGGCTCCTTTAAGGAATGTGGCTAACAATTTAGATATGTGTACAAGGAGAGGAGAAGAGTGAGAGTAAAGGAAACTGTCAAAACTGGCAATCAAAATACAAAAGGAGTTCCCTGCTCCTTTAAACTGTTTTAAGTGAATTGATGCATGTAATGCCCCCAGAATAATATATGGTACTTAGTGAATGTTCAGTAAAATTTAGCTTATATTATTTTCCCTAACATTATTGCTATTTGTTAAAAATATCTCATGTGAAAAATGAAAACCTGATATTAAGGAAGGCTCATATTTGCAAAAAGACAGTCAACTGTCAAAAAATTAAATGAATGTTAAGCAGTTTTTGTTAGTATAATAAAGACATACTAATTCTACAATCTACAGTCCTTGAAGTGAAAACAAATCTGAAATATGTAGCCAGCGATATAAAATGTAATAAATTAAATTTATACAATGGATTATTAATCTTTAGGATGTGGTTTACTTTTGGAGATTGACAGTTTTGACAGTTTCCTTTACTCTCACTCGTCTCCCCTTCTTGTACACATATCTAAATTGTTAGCCACATTCCTTGAAGGAGCCCTGCCTAATGAGAATTACTTGGACTTATGAACTCAGCATAGCAAAGACTTTATTTCAACCCTTCACTTTCTCAAAGGAGTTACTGCTTAAGCTTTGACTTAAGAAGGAGAATGGAAAGTGTCTGTGTTTGAAGCTGAAATGTGTGCCCTTCCATTTTTGCTTTTAAACATTCATAGGCATGGCCACTATTGCCATCAGAGTGGAAACAGTGGGTGCTAGGTGCTGTGTGGTCATGATGTCTAAATTAAGATGGATGAGGGAGCAACTGAGTGAAACATCCAGTTCCTAGCTTTAGAATGTCCCATCTCCCCTCCACTAACTGATATTGGCAGAGCAATTTTATAATGTGAGAAAGCCACACAAAGAGAGGAGAAGAAAGCCCTGTGTCAGCATTATTAGTGGAAAGATACTCCAAAATTTTCCTCCCTGGCTAGTGTGTTCCTACTGTTTCAGTAGATTTCACAGGATTTTACAAAGGACTGTATGCAAAATATGATCATTTTCACACCAAAATAAAAAAAAAAGAAACAGGAATTTATAAAATGATGGATACAAAGGCATTTTCTAGTCAAATCTTGTCATTTAACAACATGTACAAAATGAGAGCTAGGGAGCATAATTTTCTTTATTACAAATAAAATTGGCTAAGTACCTTTGTCAAGATGGGGCAGACCAGGTGGGACTCTTGATCTGATGAGCCCAGCTGTTATCATCAGAGTAGGTGGAAAACATGGCCTCTGTAGCTGAGTGTGGATTATGGCCAAGAAGGAAAGTCCAGAGTAGGAGGAGCAGTTTCAAACATAGGTCTCAAGGTAGGTGTGAAGTTAGAGACCTGAAACAAAGCCAAAGGTCAGAACTCAGAAACTTGGATCAGAAAACTGAGTTGCAAGTGCAGCATGGCATACATTTTAGAGGTCTGAATTATGAATAAAACATGTTTCTTCATAGGCTCTAACATGGCATAAATAAAGTGTGTTCAACTGGTCTACCATGTAGTAAGAATTTACTGTGTATCACACACTATGATTTATCTCCATCGTTCCATTTAATCTTCTAAAATATTCATGACATCAGTGATAGCTCTATTCCATTTTTATCCATGAGGATACTGAAGCTTACTAAAAATTGTTGTTGTTGTTCACTTGCTAAGTCGTGCCTGACTCTGTGACCCCACTTTAGCACACCAGGCTTCCCTGTCCTTCACTATCTCCAGGAGTTTGCTCAAATTCCTGTCCATTGAGTCAGTGATGCCATCCAACCACCTCTTCCTTTTTAGCCCCCTTCTCCACCTGCCCTTAATCTTTCCCAGCATTAGAGTCGTTTCTGATAAGTTGGCTCTTCACATCAGGTGGCCAAAATACTGGTGTTTCAGCTTCAGCATCAGTTCTTCCAATGAATATTTGAGGTTAATTTCCTTTAGGATTGACTGGTTGACCGCCATAAGTATCTCTGTCTTTAAGCTGTCTGCCTTCTCACCAACATGCTGCCCTAGTCCATGTTCTTTAAACATTTGTTTTCTCTGCCTGACTGAAAAGTCTCGGAAGGAAAGAAACCAATCCTTTTTATTTACTACTCAGTCTCTACATCTAAGCTCAGTACTCAGAGCAAAATAAATACTTGTTGAGTGAACTAATAAGTGAATAAATGATAGAATATATACCATTTTATCATCACTCTACAAACCACATCAGACTAGGAACTACCTCATTATGATTCTAGGAAACTGCAGCTCTGGGTTTGATGTATGCTTCTCCTTATAATAGGCACAGACATCTATTTCTTAGCAGTAATAGTCATATTCTATTTTGCCATGAAACCCATGTTCTCAAAGTCTCTCTGAAAATAAACGTAAAAAGTGATATTTTTAAAGGTAGATCCATTTATGTCTCTACTGTCACAGCATGTCATTTAATTTGTTATCTTTTCAACATTAGGGACTAATTTTTAGAAAGACTTAACATAATTAAGACTTTTTAAGAAATAATATAAAGATTTCTATTCCTCTCTGTTCAGATACATTAATTTGTTAGTTAGACATTTACTACTTGGAATGTATCCCTCAAATTGATTCAGAAATCTGAATCAAGATATAAGACAATAATATTACCTTACATTTGCATAATATAATTAAGCTTTCAAAGCTGCTTCCCATCACATCTATCATTTTGTTTTATGTTTCTCTTTAGCAGAGCCTTGGTGCATTTTGAATTATTGTGCCATAATAATATATAGCTGAATACCATTAAAACGTTGGTATTGAGGGATGAAGCAACAGCCTTTGTTTATACAGCCCTATATAAACTGCTTTCACTTATCTTATCTTAACGGACCTCTCAACAACCCTAAGAATGAGATAATGTCGGCATCGTAATCTTTATTTTACCAGGAAATGGAGCCTCAGAAGTCAATTGACTTGTTTCTGAAGGCCACCCAACTAGTAATGGCAAAAGCCAGACTAGATTTGAGGATTTTTGACTTTTAAATGAAATAAACTATTCACAAAAAACTATTCACAAATTATATTTTCTACTTTTTCTTGACCCTTCACTGTATGTATAATGCATACCTGTTAGTTTTAGATATTTTCTTTCAATTTTCTTTTGTTGATAGCTAATATATTTAATTGCCAACAAAGGTCTGTCTAGTCAAAGCTATGGTTTTTCCAGTAGTCATATATATATATATATATGTGAGAGTTGAACTATAAAGAAAGCTGAATGCCAAAGAATTATTCTTTTGAACTGTGGTGCTGGAGAAGACTCTTGAGAGTCCCTTGGAATGCAAGGAAATTCAACCAGTCAATCCTAAATGAAATCAGTCCTGAATATTCATTGGAAGGACTGATGCTAAAGCTGAAACTCCAATCCTTTGGCCACCTGATGTGAAGAACGACTCATTTGAAAAGACCCTGATGCTGGGAAAGATTAAAGGCAGGAGGAGAAGGGGATGACAGAGGATGAGATGGTAGGATGGCATTACCGACTCGATGGACATGAGTTTGAGCAAGCTCCAGGAATTGATGATGGACAGGGAAGCCTGGCATGCTGCAGTCCATGGGGTTGCAAAGAGTCAGACACGACTGGGCAACTGAACTGATTTGAACTGCATATATATAATGGAACAAATGATAGAGTTGTGTGTCACAGAAGAATCTATATATCTTCATAGTGTTTTGGAACACTATTTTTAAAGTAAATATAAATATTTATTTATATTTTTAAAAATATGTCCAACAAAAAATCTCAAAGACCCTTGGAGGCTAACTAAGCCAATTCTGTAACTTAAGGGTGAATAAACTGGATTCCAAGGAAATTAAATGACTTGCTCAAGATTAAGAAGGTAATTAATAAAAGAGCTCAGAATGGAGCTTGTGTTTCCTGACTCGTCTATTCATTTAGTACTTCTGAGTTTATTAAGCCTCTGTTACATGCAGTTCACTCTATTAGGCCCTGAAGGATTCAAAGATTCGTAGAATTTAGATTATTTGTAGTCCAATGGAGAGTGTGGCAGGCACACTTATAAATAAAGTGCAAAGCAGAGTATGATTTGTTCTTAAGAAAAAAGTGCAAAAAGAGAATAAGAAATGAAAGACTAGAATAATATATTCACCTCCTATTTACTTTTATTGATTTCAGAGTAAGTCATTAATATGTGACTTGCTCATTTAGGATAGACTACAGAAAATATTTAATTGCATCTTTAAAATATCTTATAATGCATACTATATACATCAGGATATAGGACCTATTTATGTAGAGATACTTATATAGATCCATGTGCATAAGTATGGAAATATATATATATGTGTAATTGGCCTTCCCTGGTGGCTCAGATGGTAAAGAATCTGCCTGCAGTGCAGGAGGCCTGGGTTCGATCCCTGGGTTGGGAAGATCCCCTGGAGGAGGAGGGCATGGCAGCCCTCTCCAGTATTCTTTCCTGGAGAATCCCCGTGGACAGAGGAGCCTGGCAGGCTGCAGTCCACGGGGTCTCAAAAGTTGGACATGACTGAGTGACTAGGCACAGCACAGCACAATTGCATGCATGTGTATATATATAATCAAAGCTGTGTACATAAACATTTGAGGGGTTGTTCATATGTACATTTTCTTCTGTGTACAATTTAAATTTTCCTGTTTTATAGGGATAGAATTGACATGTAACATTGTATAAGTTTAAGGTGAACAATGTGATTTGATATGTGCATGTATTGCAAAGTAATTATCACATTAACTTTAGTCAGATTCCATCACTCACAGAGGTACAATTTTTTCCCTTGTGATGAGAACTTTTAAGATCTATTCTCTTGGCAGCATCCAACTATGCATTACAGTCTTGTTAATGATAGTCAACATGCTCTATATTATATCTTATATCTGAAAGTCTGTTCCTCTTGACCACCATCACCTGTTCTATCCACCTTCCATCCTCCACACCCCTCACCTCTGGCAGCCATCATTGTGATCTCTGTTTCTGTGAGTTTGGGTTTTGTAGATTCCCCAAAAGTAAGGTCATAACAGTATTTATCTTTCTTTTGTCTCTTGTATTTTCATACACAAATGTATTTTCATACACAAATATATACATGCAAGTACATATAATAGTTTCATTATGTATGTCCTTAACATTCTCAACAAAAAGCTAAAGTCATCTCAACTCTCCTAATTAAATTTTCATAACACAGTCTTAAAGTATCATTTAAACATTGAACAGTTCCATGAGTCTGAACTATTTATATCATTCATTTGGTAGATCTTATTTGCTGCCACAGTTAAGCGCCTTGATTTCTTCAAAATACCTCTTTTTAGATTCAAATATTATTCTTGGACCTTTCTACGCCCATCACCAATACCAACCATTGGCCATATTTGGCGGCTGATTTTCATAAGGAAGCAAAATGGGCTATTTTTGGAGTGGTGATGGGCTTCATTGCTTTAGAAGAAGCACTGTGTTGGTAAAGAAAAGGGATACCTGGGATCTTAGGCAGTTGCCTGAGTCACCAATCACCAGTCACCTCGGCTACACTCTGCTTTCAAGGTACTCACAGGTCAAACCCAGGAATCCACAACACTGTCGATGGCCTCTGGTGTGGACCTTTGAGGTCACTGCAAATGTTTAATCAAAAGTTTAACCGAATGTCCTTTGATTAAGATACAGTTGACTGTATTATGTGACATTGATCTTTTTATGAAAAAAGCAATGTCAATTGTAAGAAGTATCTTAGTTTCAGGAACATAGTAATGTGAGGGTGAGGGGAGTTCATATTACAATGGAAGGAACAGGAGTTAAAAGTGTGAATGAAAATAAGTTTCAAGAGCAATTTATTCTGCAGATTGGTTACTAAATTTATAATAATTAATCTGTGTGTTGGTAATCACAATTCTGGCTTGTCCCACCTCGCACATAACTAGCTATCAGTTAAGTCAGAGTTTTGGAATGAACCGCACATCTGAACCATCTGAGAGCTCATTGGAGATGAGACTCCCCGATCTCAGCGGAGAGCTCCTACTTCAGGATTTATAGTGGTGGAACCTAACTTCTGAATGTCCAGCCACCCCCCAGAAGACACTAATTCTTTTCAAGTTTTGAGAATCAGTGTCTAAAACCAAGTGTTGAGAGAAATGTGAATCTTTCTTTGGTCCACATTCCTTATTTATTTTGTTTCTTTGTTTTATTGTTTTCAAATTGACAGCATCCTTCCATTGTCACTTGAACCCTCATTTGTTGCTGGGCTCCGCTTGCTATTATAGATACACATTTCACCATGTGTATTAAAATGTGTAAAATATTTTCATATTTTTGACTCAATAATTGCATACTCCCAAAAATGTCTCCTAAGGAAATATTTATTGATATGTGTATAATAATATATGGGCTTCCCAGGTGGCACTAGGTAAAGAACCCGCCTGCCAATGCAGGAGATAT
Source organism: Cervus canadensis (assembly GCF_019320065.1). Lineage (NCBI taxonomy): Eukaryota > Metazoa > Chordata > Mammalia > Artiodactyla > Cervidae > Cervus > Cervus canadensis. The sequence continues at coordinate 50,022,364 of NC_057389.1, forward strand.
AATAAGAGATGCAGGTTGGATCTCTGTGTCAGGGAGATCTCCCGGAGGAGGTCATGGCAACCCACTCCAGCATTCTTGCTTGGAAAATCCCATGGACAGAGAAGCTTGTTCGTCTACCATCCATAGGATCACAAAGAGTTCGACACGACTGATGAGACTTAGCATACATTCATATAATATATATTTAAAGCTTCCCTTCTCTCTGACTTAAAGTCTTAGGAAACCTTACTCAGAAATCATCCATAAAAAGCTTAAGCTTTTTTTCTGACTTTCCTCAGACCAGTCAATGTAGCCTACATCATAACAGCCGAAGTTCTGTTCTGTGGAAGCATTTGGTGCAGATAACAGCTCCTTGCCAGCAACATCGTGATCCAATTCCATTTTTCTAAAGAAGACTCTTACTATTTCTGACCTGATTTTCATATCAAACATTGACTCACCACAGATTCAGTATCACAAACCCACTGTTACATATCACATCAACAGACTGAGTCGAACATTTTTTTAAAGGAGAGTGCATGATGGAGCATGTAAATGTCTATCTATTTTGGAGTGAAATATGTCACCAGGGAATAAGCACCATTGCTAGCCAAACTCTGGTAGCCACATATTGCGTTTCTGTGAGCAGCAGCATCATAAAATTGAGTGAGAGAATTTCATGGGGCAAAGGAGGGACCCTGTCACTCTGCCTTAATCTAGCATTAATCCAGTCATTCCCTAGGTGTATGGTTACATGAGACATGCACTGATTTTTTTTTTAAGCAATGTATTTATTGTTGTTGTTGTTTTGTTGCTAAGTTGTGTTTGACTCTTTTGTGACCCCATGGGCTGTAGCCCGCCAGGCATCTCTGTCCATGGGATTTTCCCTGCAAAAATACTGGAGTGGGTTGCCATTTCCTTCTCCACGGGATCTTCCTGAATCAGAGATCAAACACATATCTTCTGCATTGGTAGGTGGATTCTTTACTACTGAGCCACCTGAGAAAGCCTGTAGTTATTGTTCAGCTCAGTTCAATTCAGTCCCTCAGTCGTCTCTGAGTCTTTGCAACCCCATGGACTGCAGCACGCCAGGCCTCCCTGTCCATCACCAACTCCCGGAGTTTACCCAAACTCATGTCCATTGAGTCGGTGATACCATCCAACCATCTCATCTTCTGTCGTCCCCTTCTCCTCCTGCCCTCAATCTTTCCCAGCATCAGGGTCTTTTCCAGTGAGTCAGCTCTTCACGTCAGACGGCCAAAGTGTTGGAGTTTCAGCTTCAACATCAGTCCTTCCAATGAACACCCAGGACTGATCTCCTTTAGGATGAACTGGTTGGATCTCCTTGCAGTCCAAGGAACTCTCAAGAGTCTTCTCCAACACCACAGTTCAAAAGCATCAATTCTTTGGCACTCAGCTTTCTTTATAGTCCAACTCTCACGTCCATACATGACTACTGGAAAAACCATAGCCTTGACTAGACGGACTTTGTTGACAAAGTAATGTCTCTGCTTTTTAATATGCTGTTTAGGTTGGTCATAACTTTCCTTCCAAGGAGTAAGCGTCTTTTAATTTCATGGCTGCAATCACCATCTGCAGTGATTTTGGAGCCCAGAAAAACAAAGTCAGGCACTTTGTTTCCCTATTTATTTGCCATGAAGTGATGGGACCAGAGGCCTTGATCTTAGTTTTATGAATGTTGAGCTTTAAGCCAACTTTTTCACTCTCCTCTTTTGCTTTCATCAAGAGGCTTTTTAGTTCGTCTTCACTTTCTGCCATAAGGGTGGTGTCATCTGCATATCTGAAGTTATTGATATTTCTCCCAGCAATCTGGATTCCAGCTTGTGCTTCTTCCAGCCCAACGTTTCTCATGATGTACTCTGCATATAAGTTAAATAAGCAGGGTGACAATATACAGCCTTGACATACTCCTTTTCCTATTTGGAACCAGTCTGTTGTTCCATGTCCAGTTCTAACTGTTGCTTCCTGACCTGCATACAGGTTTCTCAAGAGGCAGGTCAGGTGGTCTGGTATTCCCATCTCTTTCAGAATTTTCCATAATTTATTGTGATCCACACAGTCAAAGGCTTTGGCATAGTCAATAAGCAGAAATAGATGTTTTTTTGGAACTCTCTTGCTTTTTCGATGATCCAGCAGGTGTTTGCAATTTTATCTCTGGTTCCTCTGCCTTTTCTAAAACCAGCTTGAACATGCTAAAGTTCACAGTTCACGTATTGCTGAGCCTGGCTTGGAGAATTTTGAGCATCACTTTACTAGCGTGTGAGATGAGTGCAATTGTGCGGTAGTTTGAGCATTCTTTGGCATTGCCTTTCTTTGCGATTGGAATGAAAATGGACCTCTTCCAGTCCTGTGGCCACTGCTGAGTTTTCCAAATCTGCTGGCATATTGAGTGCAGAACTTTCACACGGCATTATCTTTTAAGACTTGAAATAGCTCAACTGGAAATCCATCACCTCCACTAGCTTTGTTTGTAGTGATGCTTTCTAAGGCCCACTTGCCTTCACATTCCGGGATGTCTGGCTCTAGGTGAGTGATCATACCATTGTGATTATCTGGGTCATGAAGATCTTTTTTGTATAGTTCTTCTGTGTATTCTTGCCACCTCTTCTTAATATCTTCTGCTTCTGTTAAGTCCATAACATTTCTGTCCTTTATTGAGCCCATCTTTGCATGAAGTGTTCCCTTGGAATCTCTAATTTTCTTGAAGAGATCTCTGGTCTTTCCCATTCTGTTGTTTTCCTCTATTTCTTTGCACTGATCACTGAGAAAGGCTTTCTTATCTCTCCTTGCTACTATTTGGAACTCTGCATTCAAATGGGTATATCTTTCCTTTTCTCTTTTGTTTTTTGCTTCTCTTCTTTTCACAGCTATTTGTAAGGCCTCCTCAGACAGCCATTTTGGTTTTTTGCATTTCTTTTTCTTGGGGATGGTCATGATCCCTGTCTCCTGTACAATGTCACGAACCTCCGTCCATAGTTCATCAGGCACTCTATCAGATCTAGTTCCTTAAATCTATTTCTCATTTCCACTGTATAATCATAAGGGATTTGATTTAGGTCGTACCCTGAATGGTCTAGTGGTTTTCCCTACTTTCTTCAATTTAAGTCTGAATTTGGCAATAAGGAGTTCATGATCTGAGCCACAGTCAGCTCCTTGTCTTGTTTTTGCTGACTGTATATTGTATCATGCACTAAAAAAATATTACCAGCTTACTACAACTTTGGTTTTACTTGGATTGAGGTGAAAATCATTAGAATTTAAGGGAAAAAATGAATTGATTTAAAGAAAAAATAATGAAATAATATCATAGTATGTGTGTAGATATAGTGAAAACCATGAGAGAAGAAGAAAATACATGACATTGGGGAAGCACTGCATTTATCAATACTAATTGTTTGTCTATCAAGGGCAGCCAGCATCACTTAGAGAATGTGCCCCTTTTTGTCCTAAGACTCTACACTTACTTCCCTGGGACTTAGTACTGTGCCTGGAATAGAGGATTAATATAAATTAAATGACAATGCTTTGTATAAGGGCTTCACAGGTGTCACTAGTGGTAAAGAGCCCGCCTGCCAAGGCAGGAAACATAAGACGCGGGTTCGATCTCTGGATCAGGATGATCCCCTAGAGGAGAGCATGGCAACCCATTCCCTCCGGTATTCTTGCCTGGAGAATCTCATGGATGGAGGAGCCAGGCAGGCCACAGTTCATAGGATCACAAAGAGCTGGACGTGACTGAAGCAACTTAGCACTCACACAAGCATGCACACTTTGTATAAACTCTTTCACTTCTCGTATGAAAAACGTACACAGGACCTCAAAGAAGGCCTAGGGGTCCAACATATAGGTGAACACATACATGTTAGCATTCACAGCAGAATGGATGAAGCACTCATTTCAACCCCTCATTAACTGTCATTCTCTGAGTAAATTATTTAAGTAATTGGAGGCTGAGTTTTCTCATGTGATAAATGGAAAAAACATTTAGGTAGATTGCAGTTTTTTTGATAAATGGTTTTTGGATCTATATAAATTTCCTGTCACACTGCATGGCACATTGTAGTTACTCAATATTATAATTGTTATGTTTTCTTAAGAGGTTTTATTAAAAGCTTTATAAATTTTTATCATTTATCAGGTGACTAGAATGTGTTAGGAAAAAAAATTGCAAGTATTTCTGATAGAAAATATTAACACACGGACATCAGTGTAGGGGAACAACTGGAAGAAGAGGGGTAAGACAGGGGGTGACATCATGAATGGATACTGCAGTTGGAGTCCCCAGGTTCCATCCTTGCCAATGCTGACCAAAGAGTTTGCTGCTCAATTCTCCATTGAAATGTATTAATGCTTGCTGGCCTTAGAATGATTCCTGATACTCAAGTTTTAAGGAAAATTTAAAAAGCTAGCATCAATTGTGATTTTTTCTTAAATCAGTCAGCTAAGGTCATTCACTTCTGCAAGTCTTTGCTTATTAACATATTTTAAGATTTTTCTTCCAGAGTTACCTTTTATTTGTAAAAGGTGCATGATATTTTGCTGTAGATTTTTTTCTCATAGATACTTGTGTTTAGGTTGTTTCTAGCATTCTGCTTCTACAAACAAAGCTATAATGATTACCTTCATACAAACATAATTTCACATATGTAAGTATATATATAGCATAAATTCCTAGAAATAGAATGTCTAAATCAAATGGTGTATGTATTTGCAGTTATTAATTATGTTGCCCTATTGCTGTTCAGAAAGGTGCTGGTTTACACCCCTAATACAAACTATGGGTGCCCACATTCGTGCCCAAACAGCACATTTAAAAAATGTTGTCTTCTGATAGGTAAAAAGAGGAATTGTCTTTTTAAATTGCAAGTCCTTAATCATGCATAAGGTTGAGCTTCTGCTCTCTTCCAATGCTTTATATCTATCTAACCTAATGACCAACCTCCCAACCACACACTGTCCTGAGGTTAGAGTCAGACCATTTCTGCTCTGGAATTGACCATAGGTTTCACTTATTCCAGCTCCCTCACTCTTCATACCTGAGAGTTGAGGCCCATTGTGAAGAGGAATCTGCCAAGTGTCACATAGTACCTCAAACATATTCTTACTTACCAAGCAACCACTCACTGTCTCTGAGTTCAGTCCTCTTTGAATTCCCTTCTAGATCTAGCAATCCACTGCTTATGTTGCAGAACAGATGTCACATATAGCGAACTCATATAAAACTCTGAGGTTTAAACACAGCTTGAGTAAGACAACCAGTCCATCTAAAGGAAATCAGTCCTGAATATTCATTGGAAGGACTGATGCTGAAGCTGAAACTCCAATACTTTGGCCACCTGATGTGAAGAACTGACTCATTTGAAAAGACTGTGCTTCTGGGAAAGATTGAAGGCAGGAGGAGAACGGGACGACAGAGGATGAGATGGTTGGATGGCATTACCGACTCGATGGACATGAGTTTGAGTGAACTCTGAGAGTTGGTGATGGACAGGGAGGCCTGGCGTGCTGCAGTCCATGGGGTCGCAAAGAGTCAGACATGACTGAGCGACTGAACTGAACTGAACTGAGCAAGATATGTTTTTCTGTACATTCACAATGGGCTTAACTGATGCAAAAGACATTCCAAGGAATCAAGAAATCAGAGGACAATTATCTTTTAGAGCAAAGCATATTTTCTCTGCAGCACCAGAGTGGATTTTAAAGAGATTTCACTCTTGCATCTTGGGCCTAGCAGATGATGAGATAAAATTATCCCAGCTGATTTGTGTGTATGCAGATGTTTGCCTGTACCTTGCTATTCACACTCTGTTGTGTTGTCAGTGCTATTTTCTCTCTCTGGTTCTGTCCAATAAATGCTGTGTTTTTTGGAGAAGTGAACACACACAGCTCCAGCGGGCCTCTGACTGCCTGCACACACAATGCAGTGAGATGCTGTTTCTTCAGGGAAGCTTCCTAACTCCACCCCAGAACCTTTCTCCAAAGTCAGGGTCATCAGCAATATCAAGCACAAATGATTATTGATAGCCAAAGATGTTTAGAAGTTAAGGAAACTAAACCTCTGCCAGGCTCCTTTATTGAGAAATGACCTTGTTAGTTATCATGGAGAATCCAGTTGATTTTCCATGGAGAAGCTAATGGATTATTAACAGATAATTTAGTCCCCAGGGAAGAGTGAATCCTTCCTCCCTGCTTGCCTTTCCTCTTACTTTGTTCCACCGCTGATGTGGGAGACTCTTCCTCTGTCCTCTCTAGCACCAAAAACTTGAGTAGGGGGAGGCAAGGAGAGAGGGGAAAGTACAACTCCACCTCTTCTTATCTGTGTATGTATTTGGGGTCTTCGGTGCTGCACCCGGGGTTTCTGTAGTTGCTGTGATGGGGGGCACTACTCTTCATTGAAGTGCTGGGGCTTCTCATTGTGGTGGCTTCTCTTATTGTGGAGCATGGACTCTAGAGAATGAGGGCTTCAGTAGTTGTGGCACACGGGCCTAGTTGCCCCCTGGCATGTGGGATCCTACCAGACAGGGATCAAACCAATGTTTCTCATTGCTGTGGCTTCTCTTGTGGAGCACAGGCTCTAAGGCACCCAGGCTTAGTTGCCCCACAGCATCTGGGATCTTCCAGGACCAGGGATCAAACCATGTCCCCAGCATTGGCAGGTGGATTCTTAACCACTGGACCACCAGGGAAGCCCCATCTCTTCTTAAAAGAGGACAGTGTGGGAGACATGGATTTTAGTAGTAGATATACCATGAACTGACTACAGAACTTAAAGCAAGGCAAAACATTTTCCTGGGTATCTTCTTTATCTCTGAGGTTCTATACTAGTTTGAAATTCTAAGATTGGCTTTTTTTATGCCCCTAAAGCTCCTATTTTACTGCAAATAAGTTCCATCCATTTCAGATTTCTCCAAGTGCATTTGTCAGGAGTTATTCTTTGACAAGCAACAGCAACACAACTCAGACTGATGTAAGCAGTAAAGGTGACTTATTATGTCATGTAAATGGAGAGTCTGGAGAGAGCTATACACAGGCATGTTGTTAGCGCTGTTTTCCCTGTCAGTGTTCTGTCTTCTGATCCCAGTATTCTTCCCTCTTAGGTTCTACCGCACTCTGTTAACTCTTGTGCAAGGTAGCCACTACCTGATCCAGATCAACATTCCGTCAACTCAAACAAAATGATTCCATCAAAAGTCCTGGAATTGAGTTTTTGTGTTTATCCTAGAGTCAGTTGCTGTGGTCAGTTCTGGATCATGTACCAGTAGTTTTCCAGGCAGGTAGAACAGTAGAAGGGGAAAGCAATTGACTCTACTGAAATCACATTAAAGAAAGTGAAGTCGCTCAGTCGTGTCCGACTCTTTGAGACCCCATGGACTATAGCTTACCAGGCTCCTCCATCCATGGGATTTTCCAGGCAAAAGTACTGGAGTGGGTTCCCATTTCCTTCTCCGGGGGATCTTCCCAACCCAGGGATCGAACCCGGGTATCCTGCATTGTAAACAGACGCTTTTACCTTCTGAGCCACCAGGGAAATCACATTAACTGGGGGTGAAAGAGGGATGCTTCCTTGAAGGAGATTCTGTTGTCAGAAGACTGCAGAGATGATGAACAAGCAAAATGAGTGGGAGTGGGTTTTAGAATCACTAAAGTCTAACTTTTGCTAACAAGAGGATTCTCTCCTTACTTTACCAGTAGACTGCTTTTCATCTTACTTGCACTAATCATGAGGATAAGAATAAAGAACTGGTATTCTCTTTATCTTTAAAATACTCTGCCTTTATCATTCAACAAGAAAACAGTGTCTGATGGCAAAGTGAATTAACTTGTTCCTCTGTCTTTGGATCCAAGCTTTCTTCTTCAATATAATCCCAGGATATACTCTCCTTACACCCAGGATCATATTCCTTCTCTGTTTTGGCTCTATTCTTAGAATTGTTTTCATTCGTGATATTGGTCCTTAACATATTTTGTCCCTACAGTTCTTATAAAACTGCATCCTTATTATAGCCTACAAGGTTCTACATATTCTTACTCCCAGCTACCAACTTCTTTCTCTATTTCTTTAGCTACAAAGGGCCCTTCATAATGCCCTAACCAGCTGAATATGTGTAAATATGCAAAAAGCCTCCATAATTCTGCCTTCCTGCTAGAATGAAGTAGTTCGTGATAGGTTTATACTCCCACAGAAAATAACTGGGAAAACCAGATATGTTACAGAAGTCGCATTTTAAAGCCTCTAGAGAACTGCATAAACAAGGAAGACTAGAGGAACTAAAATTCCACAGAGGTTATCTGAAGATCAGCAGCTGCTTTTTTCCCTTGGAAAGTTGCTAATTCTTGGTTCTGGCTATAGGCTTAGAATCTCGGTTTGGTCCTGATCAGAGGTTTTAGCAGTGACTCAACGAGGAAACACAAGCACACAGCTGAATTTCCCTCACTAGACTCTTGCTAAGTTCTCAAACTACCATTGTTTCTTCAAATATTACTTCTCCCCAGATTTGTCTATTTTCTCCTCCTGGAGATGTCATGTCTCAGACGGTAAAGCGTCTGCCTACAGTGTGGGAAACCCAGGTTCAATCCCTGGGTTGGGAAGATCTCCTGGAGAAGGAAATGGCAACCCACTCTAGTATTCTTGCCTAGAAAATCCCATGGACAGTGAAACCTGGTAGGTTACAGTCCATGGGGTTGCAAAGAGTCGGACACGACTGAGCGACTTCACTTTGCTTTGGAGATATCATGTAATATATACTAGACTTCCTTACTATAGTTTCCACTTGTCTTAACCTCATATATGTTTTTTCAATCACTTTTTGTTCATACTACTGAAAACTTTCTTCAGTTCTACCTTCCAATTTGCTAAATGTTTCTTCATTTGTATTTAACCTGATATTCACCACCAATTTAATTTTCAGCTATATTCTTTTCTGTGGAAAGGTTTGAGTTATTTTTATTTATAAAAGTTCAATTTTGGAACTTCCCTGGTGGTCCAATGGTTAGGAATCAATCTGCCAACGCAGAGCACATGGGTTTGATCGCTGGTCTGGGAAGTTTCCACATGCTGCTGGGCAGCGAAGCCCCTGTGCCACAGCTACTGAGCCCACACTCTAAAGCTGCTAGCCACAACTACTGAGCCTGTGTGCGGCAAGTACTGAAGCCTGTGCACCCTGGAGCCCACGCTCTGCAACAATGAGAAGCTTGTGAACCGCAACTAGAGAGTAGCTCCCACTTACTGCAACTAGAGGAAGCCTGTGCACGGCAACAAAGACCCAGCGCAGCCAATAAAATATTTTTTAAAAATCATTTTTTAAGTTAAATTTTGGTTATTTTATAAATCTTGTTTGTATGGTTATTTTCATTATTTTATAAAAATGTTCTATTTTTATAACTAGCACTTAGTATTCTTAACCCCTTACCTTAGTTTTAAGGATTTTTAGCGTACATAATTTATGTAGTATGCCTGAGAATTTCAGCACTTGAATCTTTGTTCTTCTGATTTTGTTGTCTGTGCCTCCTCAGTAAACTTGTAACTTTATTTGGGGTAATTCTTTGAAGTTTATGTTATAGGTATGTCTCTCCAAAGTGTTTTTGAGTTTGCTTCTCTCTGCTCACTTAGACCACTGATTTTTCACCCAACATGTTTTTACCTAACACAAGTAGTTAGACAGAGATAGTATACATTCAGGCCACACATCCCCATGTAGGATGACATCTGATTCTGTCTCAGGGAATTGTTAAGTTTGAAACAGGCATGTTTGCCTTCGTGTTCTTCTGGTAGAGGAGCTTGATTTTTAGTTTTCTTTGGAAATTTTACACAGGTGCCTTCATAAAGAGTAAGACCTTACTCGTGGCAAGCACTAGGGTTTATTTCTGGTCCCCAGTGCCCAACAGTCACCACATTTTGGCAGATGTTCCTAGGATAAAGCCATCTGTGGTATTTATTTACATTTCTGGCATCCCATTTTTATTCTGTTGTTGGCTGCTGCTATTGTTGTTGAGCTGTAAATTTTAGGTAATTTTTGTGTGGGTAAAACTTCCAAGAAAACTAGCTCACTGTGTGGGTGAAAAAGAAATTCTCCTTAATTTCTATTACCCAAGCCCCTCAGCCCTATTCCCGCCTCACTTGTCTTTCTACCCACTCTCTTTAATCATAGTTTTATTCTTAAAAGACTCTTTCTCTAATTGTCTTTTTACCAGTGTAGACATCTTCCTAGAATGTGTCTGTCAATTACCTTTCCTAACTCGCTACATCTATTTTTCTCCATAACCAGTGTGACTAGATCCTGATTCTGTCTTATTTAACAATTATAATAATTTTCTTAGCAAACCCATTTGTCTTGCTAATATACAACTCTGCTCACATCATGCACCTATTCAAACCGTTAGCAAATCCTACTAAATAAGGGCTTTGGCCTAAATTACCTTTCCAGCTCTATTCTCTTTTAATTTCCTTTACCAATACCCAAACTTGATGTGCCTTAGTGTTTTTCCTACCATATGTCTTAGTTGGGTACGTATGTATTATCTGCTGTGTTATATGGGCATCACACCACCGTGAGCAAAGACAGGAGGGGCAGGACAGTTACAGCAAAAGATGAGATAAGTAGCAAATAGGTCTTTTACAGCCACATGTTAGATTACACAGATGTTTATAAATGAGGTTTGGGCCAGTTTGCAAAGAGCTTTTAATGATGAAATGTAGTCATTATTATGTGGACCACAATGCACCAATGAAAGACCACGCTGCATACATTTTTGTATCACCACTTTGCATAGCATTGTGCAAATGTCACTGGATGTCACACACCAGTGACATCCCCTGAAGCTAGGCAGCATGTCAGTCTCAATAAACCTCATTTCATGTAGAAGCAAGTCTTAAGCATGGTTGGCATTCATTATCTGCTTACTAAATTTTGTCTAACTTCCACAGGCATTTGTCTTAACATTGTTTTTGTAATTACCTAACCTTTATTGAGATAAGAAAAGTTAAGACAGATAACAGTCTGTATATTGGGAAGATCGCCATAGAATATTGTTTCATTTTTGTTTCTCCTTTAAAATGGAAGCAAATTAACATAATATTATATTCAGATTTTAGGTACTGATCCATTGTGACTTTAAAATATACAGTATAATTATGTATTATTCAGCATAACTTTTCCAGAAAAAGAGTTTTGATTTTATATAATTTATGTCTCAAAGCCTAGGAAGTCCTCAATTCCTATAAATCAGTGTGCGTTATATGAGTATAAATGGAGAAAAAAAATTCCCTGAGCTTTCTCTCTCTTTCCCCTCCCTCTCCCTCTGCCCCTACAAAGATAGACCTTCCACTTCTATAACATAGGGGAAGAGAGGAACAAGCCTTGCTTTGCAGGCCAGAAGCTAGGGAGGCGCATACACACCTGGGCCAGGCCACAGGCCAGGGCTGCTGCAGTTGGTAGGTGCTGTTTCCACTAGATAATGCCACAGGAGGGATTCCAGTGCCTCTAGTACTCTAGTCTGGAGAGGAAATACAGGAACCGCTGTAGCCAAACTGCAGACTATGAGAAACCACCATAAATTTCACCTACCTCGAATCTAAGGGGAAAAAACCTGCATCCTTGAGTGTCTTCTTCCTTGTGGAGTCTTATCAAGTGGGGGTCCTGCTGCTCACTGCTTACAAAATCAATTATTAAAACATCCTCAAAATGTCAATAGAAAGGAAAGGCGCCTTTAGTTAGAATGCCGGCAATCTGGAGAGATGGTGGATTCAGCGTACCCTAAAAACGCTGAAGATTCTGCTCAGCCATGAAACTTTTAAAGGGAAACAGGGAAATAATCTCAGTTAACCATTGAGATGGGGGTCACAGTCATCATCATCCCTCCATTGCCTGCAGGCATGTCGACATCTTGTGATATTCCCCTAGATATTATCTTGGTCACACACTTTGTTTGGGAGATCACTGAAAGGGAAGCTAAGGAAGACATCTGGTCATCTGTTAATTACTTATTCTTCATACCTACTTCTTTGGTCTGTGGCAAGAACTGACAAGTTAGGCAGATTGTGTGATTAAAAGATTTGAAAAGTGTGCTTGGCTGGAGATGAGTAGAGCATGGGAGTGCCTGGTTAAAAGTTAGTTACAATAAAGCTTTGCTAAAGTGACAAGGAAAGGAGCTTCTTGCTGAAGGTAGTTTCCTGCAAAGTGCTGTGGAGAAATCCCCACTTGTCAGAACATCAATCCATTTCCATGGAATTAGGGGCAAGGTCTATCTTCTGTAACTTCTTTACACTGACATAGGGCTCTTTATTTTATTTTTGGCTGCGCTCGATCTTCATTGCTGCATGCAGGTTTTCTATAGTTGCAGTGAGTGGCAGCTGCTTTCAAGCTGAGGTGTTTAGGCCTCTAACTGCGATGGCTGCTCTTGTTGAGGAGCATGAGTTCTCGGGCCTACAGGCTTCAGTAGTTGTAGCACACAGGCTTAGTTGCCCCGTGGCATGTGGAGTCTTCCTGGACTGGGGATCAAACTTGTTTCCCTGCAGTGGCAGATGGATTCTTAACCACTGGATCACCAGGGAAGCTCAGAGTGGAAGGTATTGACATGGGTCGGTCACATCTCTTTCCTGACCTCTAGCTGCCCACTTACATTATGGGCAGAGCAAGCTGCAATTATTTTGATACCCACAAAGATATAGATTATTGTGAGCAGTGATCTTAATCCTACTTTCTTGAGGCCAGTTCTTAGAATTGTGCTAGCCATAGATTCAGTACTGCCCAAGATGAAGCAGCTTATGTCATGGCAGCAGTCTGGTTAAAAGTTAGCTTTTCGTCTGGTATTAATTATAGTATTTGTAAAACAACTCAAGAGTGTGCACCAGACACTGAGTGTCTATCTCACTTGTCCTAATCATTAACTGCTTGGTGGGGGCCCTACCGTGTTCTGTTCATTCCATAAGTATTGAGAAAACTTGGCAATTGGTGCCATTTTGCTTTTCTTTTTTCTTCTCTCAAGCAATTGTGTAGGCTTTTCTTTGTTTAAGCTTGTGTTAAAGAGCATTTGATTTATTGGATTAGTAGCTGTCTATAAACTGCCAAATTTAGTATAAAAATTATTCTATGTGAGTCCAGAGTGCTGATGGGGAGAAAAGAGAACCCTTGTACAGTGTTGGTGGGAATGCAAATTGGACAATGGAATGCAGCCACAATGGAGAACAGTATGGAAATTCTTCAGAAAAACTAAATAAAAAGTTTACCATACGATCCTGCACTCTTACTCCTGGGCATATACCCAGACAAAACTATAATTTGAAAAAATACATGCACCTCAGTGTTCATAGCAGCGTTATTTTTTTAACTAATTTATTTTTAATTGAAGGATAATTGCTTTGCAGTGTTGTGTTGGTTTCTACCAAACATTAGCATGAATCAGCCGTAGGTTTGTCCATGTCCCCTCCCACTTGAACATCCCTCCCACCTCCCTCCCTATCCCACCCCTTTAGGTTGTTACCGAGCCCTGGGTTGAGTTCCCTGACATACAGCAAATTCACATTGGCTATCTATTTTACATGTGGTAATGTATGTTTCCATGTTACTCTCTCCATACATCCTACCCTCTTCTTCATCCCTGCCAAGCCATGTCCATAAGTCGCTTCTCTATGTCTGTGTCTTAATTGCTGCTCTGCAAATAGGTTCATCAGTACCACCTTTCTAGATCCCACATATATGTGTTCAGTTCAATTCAGTTCAGTCTCTCAGCCATGTCCAACTCTTTGCGACCCCATGGACCGCAGCACGCCAGGCCTCCCTGTCCATCACCAACTCCCAGCATTTACCCAAACTCATGTGCATTGAGTCGATGATGCCATCTCATCCTCTGTTGTCCCCTTCTCCTCCTGCCTTCAATCTTTCCCAGCATCAGGGTCTTTTCAAATGAGTCAGCTCTTCGCATCAGGTGGTCAAAGTACTGGAGTTTCAGCTTCAACATCAGTCCTTCCAATGAACACTCAGGACTGATCTCCTTTAGGATGGACTGGTTGGATCTCCTTGCAGTCCAAGGGACTCTCAAGAGTCTTCTCCAACACCACAGTTCAAAAGCATCAATTCTTCGGCGCGCAGCTTTCTTTAGAGTCCAACTCTCACATCCATACATGACTACTGGAAAAACCATAGCTTTAACTAGATGGACCTTTGTTGCGTAAGTAATGTCTCTGCTTTTTAATATGCTATCTAGGTTGGTCATAACTTTCCTTCCAAAGAGTAAGCATCTTTTTATTTCATGGCTGCAATCACCATCTGCAGTGATTTTGGAACCCAGAAAAACAAAGTCAGCCACTGTTTCCACTGTTTCCCCATCTGTTTGCCATGAAGTGATGGGACCAGATGCCTTGATCTTAGTTTTATGAATGTTAAGCTTTAAGCCAACTTTTTCACTCTCCTCTTTCACTTACATCAAGAGGCTCTTTAGTTCTTATTCACTTTCTGCCATAAGGGTGGTGTCATCTGCATATGTGAGATTATTGATATTTTTCCCAGCAATCTTGATTCCAGCTTGTGCTTCTTCCAGCCCAGCGTTTCTCATGATGTACTCTGCATATAAGTTAAATAAGCAGGGTGACAATATACAACCTTGACGTACTCCTTTTCCTATTTGGAACCAGTCTGTTGTTCCATGTCCAGTTCTAACTGTTGCTTCCTGACCTGCATACAGGTTTCTCAAGAGGCAGGTCAGGTGGTCTGGTATTCCCATCTCTTTCAGAATTTTCCACAGTGTATTGTGATCCACACAGTCAAAGGCTTTGACATAGTCAGTAAAGCAGAAATAGGTGTTTTTCTGGAACTCTCTTGCTTTTTCGATGATCCAGCAGATGCTGGCAATTTTATCTCTGGTTCCTCTGCCTTTCCTAAAACCAGCTTGAACATCTGGAAGTTCTTGGTTCACATATTGCTGAAGCCTGGCTTGGAGAATTTTGTGTTAGTATACAAATATTTTATTCTATGCCTTCAAGTTAGCCTCTGTTGTAGAACCTTAAAAAAGCACAACATTTGTCATAATTCAGTAAGCTCTGAGTATATACTTCTTCTCTGACTTACTTCACTCTATATAATAGGCTCTAGGTTCATCCACCTCATTAGGGCTGACGTAAATGCATTCCTTTTTATGGCTGAGTAATATTCCACTGTCTCCTGCATTATATATATGTACCTCAGCGTCTATATCCATTCATCTGTCGATGGACATTTAGGTTGCTTTCATGTCCTAGCTATTGTAAATAGAGCTCATAGCAGCATTTTTTATAATAGTCCAGATGTGGAAATAATCAATTAACAGATTAATAAATAAAGATATGATATATATATGTATATACTGATATATGTATAGCACATATATATACATATATTGATATATATAAAATATATATACACTTGCACACATAATGGAATACTGCTCAAACATAAAAAATTAAATAATGCCATTTGCGGCAACATGAGTGGACCTAGAGATTACCATACTAAGTGAAGTAAACCATATAAAGACAAATATCATATGATATTACTTACATGTGGAATCTAAAAAATAATAGAAATGAATTTATTTATAAAACAGAAAGATACTTACAGATAGAAACTAGTGGTTACCAGTGGAGAGAGGGAAGCGGGGGAGCAAAAAGGGTAGGGGATTAAGAGGTATAAACTACTATGTATAAAATAAATAATATATTGTACAGCACAGGGAAATATAGCCATTATTTTGTAATAACTTTGATGGAGTCTAATCTATAAAAATACTGAATCACTATGTTGTATACCTGAAACTAATATTATTTTGTAATGCAACTATAATTTTAAAGAAGAGTTCTGAGTGTTAATACTGAACATCAGCTTGGTATGATTCTAAATTTGATCATGAATACTCATCTTCACTCTAAATTTGAGAATGAGGGGAGAAAATCCTTCTGATCCTGTATCTAAAAATGGTCACCTAGTAAAACAAATTGGCTTCCTTGCCAATTATTCTGTTAGGCCTTCAAGTTAGCCTCTGTTGTAGAACCTTAAACAAACACAACATTTGTCATAATTCAATAAGCTCTGAGTCACATATTCATGTATTATTCTGGTCAGAAGGCCAAAAGGACATAAAACTTGACTTCTTTGCCTGTCAAAAGAGTTTAGTTCTCTATATTTTATTTTCTTTCATGTATCAGTTGTTTCCATCTTTACTGTATTTTTTCAAAGTTGAACTCTGACTCTCAGCAACAAAAAAGGATGAATCTGAACAATTTCTAAGAGATAAGAAAGGCTTGAGAAAGATGCAGTCTCAGAAGGAGATGTAACATGAAGGCACATTCAGGGAGGCAGGAGAGACTGAATTACATGTCAGACTGCAAAAGCTGCAGATGGAAATCGTCAGCCACAAAGAGGGAGAGGGGGAGAATGACAAACAGTGGCTTTGACAAGCATAGCCTGTCCGTTTTCTAGACAGTGGTGGGATCTGTAGGAATCTTGTTGAGGTGGCTCATTTTGTTCTGTGGTCTCTCCTTCTCTCAGGAACTTCTGGCCTGAGGTAATGACTACGTGTGTTGTAGGCAGCCCACCAAGGAGTCATTTCTATTTCAGTTGCCCATAATCTGAATGTGATCCCAAAATTAGCCACAAAGTCAAGATAGGAAGCACCCTAAAAGAAAACAAGCTGCTGGCATCCCTCGCAAATGAACTTAATCTTCTCTCGCCAAAATAGAACTTTAAAGGAAGTTTTTAAGCTCAGTATTTTTCCAGTACAGTTTTAGCAACTGCCTGCAGACAACTCAACATTAAATCTGAGATCAAATGAGAGTGATCCGATTTGACACCAAGAGAAAAGCTAAGTTCTAATGTGGCTATTCTGATTATCAGTTTAAATATGTTAATTAATTGGCCATAAAATTCTTTAATAAACTAGTTATTGAAAATGTTGATAGAAGTCATTATTTCTTTGAGAAGGAACAAACACCACAGATATGCTTGATGGATTTGATTTTCTACTGAAATCTGATTTGTGTGAAATTAATTGTAATTCTCAGTCTTTAAACCATTTAAATCATTCTGCTAACCTGAGTTTTTAACAGTCCTTTGAAATTTTGCCTTGACAGGGCTAAAACTAAAGTGCAAAAATTTGAACTTAAAAATTACCGTCAAAATAAATTAATGTCTTTAAAAGAATGCAAATAGGGCATATTAATTTTAGTTCTATTTCTTTGACATTTTATGTCCCCAACCCCCTCGCCAAAAATAAAAAGATTAATTAAGCTTTCAGCGCTTCTTATTACAAAGAAATGTGTTTGCAAAATCTCTTTGCCATCCCTAACCCCACGCATCATTCACCAGTCTATTTTATTCATTGCTTTTTAATTCTGGAAGATGAACAAGGAAAATGATTTGTAATTTGTAGCTATGACATAAATAGATGAGATTATTTCAGTGACTACTTTCCATGGCCTCATCAACTGTCAGATGTCTAATAGTAATAATAATGCTAAAATGTATTGAGTTTTACTGTGTGCCAATTACTATTTTATGTTTTTGCCTATATTAGCTTATTTCATCTATGCAACAGCCCTTTGAGACAGAAATTAAAAGCTGGGAAGTAGAGGAGTTATGTAATGTGTCCTAGGTCACCCACTAAGTGGTTAGAGCTGGTTATCAAGCTTGGAATCTAACTGCAGAGTTCTTGCCCTTAACCATTATGCAGCATCATTTTCCTGTACTTTTTAAGATATATGAGTATGTCATGATGTTTATAAATAACACTAAGGATAGGAAAAAATGTATATGACTTGTATTTTCATTAAATCAAAATCATCTACCATTTTCAATTGTATACAAAGTTGATGGTACAAATAATTGTTATTATACTGTTTAATAAGACAGTGAAAGAAAAGCATCCACTCTCTAACTTACAGAAAGAAGTCACTTGTTTTCATTTTTTCACAGTTTTACTGTATTTATCATCAGCGTTGATGTTGACAGTTTTCCCTGTTATCATGAACTATTTTGTCAGTCTTATCAGTCCCCACAGACTTTTAAAAAGACAAATGTTGTGAATCTAACTTGACAAAAGCAAGAAATCAGATGAAGATTGAGAGAGCAAAATAAGAGAGAGTTAGGGAGATTTTAGCTTCATTTTGTTTTCAGATGGATGCTTTTTCCACACTCCCAGGCCAAAACTACAAGTGCCGTTCTCTCTTCTAGTTGACCCTCAATCCATTTATTGAGTCTTTCTTTCATTTAAAAAATGTTCATTGTATACTGTGCTGTTTTTATGCTAGTCACTACTGGCTTTTTTTTTTTTTTTTGCCTCACTAGTGATCAAAACCCAACACTATCTGTTTTCATAGGGCTTCCATTTTAGTAAGGTATAAATATTGTATCAAAAAACAAACAAGCAAATATATAACCACAAGCTGTGATACAATTCTATTTCGAAGAAAATAGCTGATGCTGTGAAAACCTGCACTAGATGAGCCTGGCCTGTTCTGGAAAAGCCAAGGCTGCTTCTGTTGTAATTTCCTAAGGCAGCTGTGATGGCCACAAACTTGGTGACAAAGATGATAGACATGTATCCTCCTACAGTTCTAGGGGCCAGCAATCAGAAACCAAGTTATCAGTAGAGTTGGCTCTTTCTGGAGGCTCTGTCTCCTCTAGTTTCAGGGGTTTGCTGCCAATACTTGGGGTTCCTTAGCTTGTAGAGGAGTCACGCCAGTCTCAGCTTCCATTGCCCAGGCCTTCTCTCCTTTGTGTGCATGTGTGTGTTTGTGGGTAAATTTTTCTTTTCTTGAAAAGGACATTAGTCCTTGAATTGGGCTCACCCTAATCCCTCATGACCTCATTGATTACATCTGCAGTGATGCTATTTCATAAGAAAGGTCATAGTCATAGGTACTGAGGCATTTGGACTTGACTATATCTTTCTTGGACTGCAAGGAGATCCAACCAGTCCATCCTAAAGGAGATCAGTCCTGGGTGTTCACTGGAAGGACTGATGCTGAAGCTGAAACTCCAATACTTTGGCCACCTCATGCAGAGAGCTGGCTCATTGGAAAAGACCCTGATGCTGGGAGGGATTGGGGGCAGGAGGAGAAGGGGACGACAGAGGATGAGATGACTGGATGGCATCACCGACTCGATGGACATGAGTTTGGGTAAACTCTGGGAGTTGGTGGTGGACAGGGAGGCCTGGTGTGCTGTGATTCATGGGGTCACAAAGAGTCAGACACGACTGAGCGACTGAACTGAACTGAACTGAAATGATATCTTTCTTAGGGAGCACAATTCAACCTACAGCAGCATCCTTGAGTCAGTTACATTTGACTTGATATCATTAGACTCTAAAGAAGAGAGGACCTTAACAGAGGGAATGGAGGTGTAAAGGCCCTAATGCAGGAAGGGGCTTTCTATTTGGAGAAGAAGAATTCTACTTGAGAGAAGGACACAGAAACAGGTGTATGTACAGGGGGTTTGAGGGTGACGGGAGCCTCCTTCGGGCCTCTTTTCTCTCCCTCCTTTGTCACTATCTTCTGGCTCAGTGCCTCACTCAAGAGGCACAGGTGCACACAGCCTCCCAAGCGGAGTCCCCTCCCACAGGTGTGAACAGTCCCAGCCTGGCCATCTTTTCTGCAGTTCCAGTGCTTCTTCCCCTGCACACTCTTGTTCAATCACTGCCTCCAGTATCCTTGAGCAGAAAGAGGGAAAACACTCCCCTCTTCTGGGAGAGGCTGTAGGAGAGAAAGCCTTGGCTTGGGTTGTGATACAGGAACACAGAGTTTAGAAGAGGACAACTCAGGTTACATTCCAGCTTTGTAGCACCAACTTCATGCTTCCTAGCCTCAGTGTTGTCATCTGTAAAGTGGGGAGCATAGTATCTATCTCAGAGTCTCATTGTGAAGTTAAATGAAATAAAGCATGTTCAAGCACTTTGTAAGCTTATAAACTTGTAAAAAAAAAAAAAAAAGAAGAAGAAGAAGAAGAGAAAAAGAAAGAATGCTAGGCAGTGCCAGGAACAAGGACAATTAAAAGTCCTTGGCCTTTTAAGCCTAGCGCAGTTCACGCAAATATCTTCCCAGTGACAGAATGAGCAGGGCTGGAGAAAGGGGGGTTTATTAATAGCATTTCCTAGTCTGTATACCATGGAGGAGGTGAGAAGGTTAATAATAACAGTAACATTTAATCTGTGTACAGTGGAGAAGGTCGAGAGGTTTTTTTTTTTTTTAATTGAAGGATAATTGCGTTACAGAATTTTGTTGTTTTCTGTTAAACCTCAACATGAATCAACCATAGGTATACATATATCCCCTTCCTTTTGAGCCTCCCTCCCATCTCCCTCCCCATCCCACCCCTCTAGGTTGATACAGAGCCTCCTTTGAGTTTCCTGAGCCAGACAGCAAATTCCCATTCGCTGTTTTACATATGGTAATGTGAGTTTCCATGTTACTCTTTCCATATATCTCACCCTCTCCTCCCCTCTCCCCATGTCCATAGTCTGTTCTCTGTGTCTGTTTCTCCATTGTTGCCCTGTCAATACGTTCTTCAGTACCATTCTTCTTGATTCCGTATATATATGTTAGAATACAATATTTATCTTTCTCTTTCTGACTTACTTCACTCTGTATTATAGGTCCTAGGTTCATCCATCTCATCAGAACTGACTCAAATGCGTTCCTTTTTATGGCTGAGTAATTTTCCATTGTGTATATGTACCACAACTTCTTTATCCGTTCATTTGTCAATGGACATCTAGGTTGCTTCCATGTTCTAGCCATTGTAAATCATGCTGCAATTAACAATGGGATACATGTGTCTTTTTCAAGTTTGGTTTCCTCAGGGTATATGCCTAGGAGGGGGATCAGTGGGTCATATGTTTGTTTTATTCCTAGTTTTTTAAGGAATCTCTATACCATCTTCCATAGTGACTGTATCAATTTGCATTCCCATCAACAGTGCAAGAGCGTTCCCATTTCTCCACATCCTCTCCAGCATTTATTGTTTGTAGACTTTTTGATAATGGCTATTCTGACTGGTGTGAGGTGATATCTCATTATAGTTTTAACTTGCATTTCTCTAATAATGAACAATGTTGAGCATCTTTTCATGTGTTTGTTAGCCATCTGTATGTCTTCTTTGGAGAAATGTCTGTTCAGGTCTTTTTACCACTTTCTGATTGGGTTGTTTGTTTCCCTGGCATTGAGTTGTATGAGCTCCTTGTATATTTTGGAAATTAATCCTTTGTCTGTTGTTTCATTTACTGTTATTGTCTCCCATGCTAAGGGTTGCCGTTTCACCTTGCTTACAGTTTCCTTTGCTGTTCAAAAGCTTTTAAGTTTAATCAGGTCCCACTTGTTTTATTTTTCTTTTTATTTCTGTTACTCTAGGAGGTGGGTCATAGACTGTCTTGCTTTGATTTATGTCACTGAGTGTTCTGCCTATGTTTTCCTCTAAGAGTTTTATAGTTTCTGGTCTTACATTTAGGTCTTTAATCCATTTTGAGTTTATCTTTGTGTATGGTGTTAGGAACTGTCCTAATTTCTTTCTTTTACATGTAGCTGCCCAGTTTTCCCAGTACCATTTATTGAAGAGGCTTTCTTTGCTTCATTGTATATTCTTGCCTCCTTTGTCAAAAATAAGGTACCCATAGGTGCATGGGTTTTTTTCTGGGGCTTCTATCTTGTTCTACTGGTCTGTATTTCTGTTTCTGAGCCAGTGCCATACCGTCGTGATGACCGTAGCTTTGTAGTTAATCTGAAGTCAGGAAAGTTGATTCCTCCAGCTCCGTTCTTTTCTCAAGACTGCTTTGGCAATTCGGGGTCTTTTGTGTTTCCATATGAATTGTGAACATTTTGTTCTAGTACTGTGAAAAATGCCATTGGTAGTTTGATAGGGATCACATTGAATCTGCAGATTATGTTTGGTAGTATAGTCATTTTCACAATATTGATTCTTCCTACCCAGGAACATATAATATCTCTCCATCTGCTTATGTCATCTTTGATTTCTTTCATTAGCATCTTGTAATTTTCCATGTACAGTTCTTTTGTCTCCTTAGGTAGGTTTATTCCAAGATACTTAATTCTTTTTGTTGCAATGGTGAATGGGATTGATTCTTTAATTTCTCTTTCTGATTTTTCATTGTTATTGTATGGAAATCCAAGTGATTTCTGTGTATTGATTTTGTATCCTGCAAATTTGCTAAATTCACTGATTAGTTCTAGTAATTTTCTGATACTATCTTTATATATAATATTGTCAAAATGGCTATTCTACCCAAAGCAATCTATAGATTCAATGCAATCCCTATCAAGCTACCAACGGTATTTTTCACAGAACTAGAACAAATAATTTCGCAATTTGTATGGAAATACAAAAAACCTCGAATAGCCAAAGTAATCTTGAGAAAGAAGAATGGAACTGGAGGAATCAACCTGCCTGACTTCAGACTCTACTACAAAGCCACAGTCATCAAGACAGTATGGTACTGGCACAAAGACAGAAATATAGATCAATGGAACAGAATAGAAAGCCCAGAGATAAATCCATGAACCTATGGACACCTTATCTTTGACAAAGGAGGCAAGGATATATAATGGAAAAAAGACAACCTCTTTAACAAGTGGTGCTGGGAAAACTGGTCAACCACTTGTAAAAGAATGAAACTAGAACACTTTCTAACACCAGACACAAAAATAAACTCAAAATGGATTAAAGATCTAAATGTAAGACCAGAAACTATAAAACTCCTAGAGGAGAACATAGGCAAAACACTCTCCTACATAAATCACAGCAAGATCCTCTATGACCCACCTCCCAGAATATTGGAAATAAAAGCAAAAATAAACAAATGGGACCTAATGAAACTTACAAGCTTTTGCACAACAAAGGAAACTATAAGTAAGGTGATACTATCTTTAGAGTTTTCTATGTACAGTATCATGTTATCTGCAAACAGTCAGAGCTTTACTTCTTTTTTCCCATCTGGATTCACTTTATTTATTTTTCTTCTCTGAATGCTATAGGTAGGACTTCCAGAACTATGTTGACTAATAGTGGTGAAAGTGGATACCCTGTCTTGCTCCTGATCTTAGGGGGAATGCTTTCAGTTTTTCACTATTTCACTTCAGTATTTCACTATTATACATTACAGAATAATGTTTGCTGTAGGCTTATCATATATGGCCTTTACTCTGTTGAGGTAGTTTCCTTCTATGCCCATTTTTTGAAGAATTTTAATCATAAATGGCTGCTGAATTTTGTCAGAGGCTTTTTCTTCATCTATTGAGATTATTATATGGTTTTTATCATTCAGTTTGTTAATATGGTATATCACATTGATTGATTTGCATATATTGAAGAATCCTTGCATCCCTGAATAAACCCAACTTGATCTTGGTGTATGAGCTTCTTGATGTGTTGCTGAATTCTGTTTGCTAAAATTTTGTTGAGGATTTTTGCATCCATGTTCATCAGTGATATTGGCCTGTAGTTTTTTTTGTGTGTGTTGTCTTTGTCTGGTTTTGGTATCAGGGTGATGGTAGCCTTATAGAATAAGTTTGGAAGTGTTCCTTCCTCTGCAGTTTTTTGAAAGAGTTTTAGAAGGATAGGCATTAACTCTTCTCTAGATGTTTGATAGAATTCTCCTGTGATGCTATCTGGTCCTGGGCTTTTGTTTTTTGGGAGATTCTTGATCAAAGCTTCAATTTCAGTGCTTGTAATTGGGTTGTTCATAATTTCTATTTCTTCTTGGTTCAGTCTTGGAAGATTAAACTTTTCTAAGAATCTGTCCATTTCTTCCAGGTTATCCATTTTATTGTCATATAGTTTTTCATAATAGTCTCTTATAATCCTTTGTATTTCTGCACTGTCTGTTGTAACCTCTCCTTTTTCATTTCTAATTTGGTTGATTTGATTCTTCTGTCTATTTTTCTTGATGAGTCTGGCTGAATGTTTGTCAATTTTGTTTATCTTCTCAAAGAACCAGCTTTTAGTTTTATTAATCTTTACTATTGTTTCTTTCATTTCTTTTTCATTTATTTCTTTATGATTTCTTTCCTTCTACTTATTTTGGTGGGGGTGGGGGGAAGAATTTTGTTCTTCTTTTTCCAGTTGTTTTAGGTATAAAAGTTAGGTTGTCTATTCAATGTTTTTCTTGTTTCTTGAGGTAGGATTGTATTGCTATAAACTTCCCTCTTAGAACTGCTTTTGCTGCATCCCATAGGTTTTGAGTTGTCATGTTTTCATTGTCATTTGTTTCTAGAAATTTTTTTATTTCCCTTTTGATTTCTTCAGTAGCCTGTTAGTTATTTAGAAATGTGTTGTTTAATCTCCATGTGTTTGTGTTTCTTACAGTTTTTTCTTATAATTGATATCTGGTCTCATAGCGTTGTGGTTGAAAAAGATGCTTGATACGATTTCAATTTTCTTAAGTTTACTAAGGTTTGATTTGTGACCCAAGATGTGGTCTATCCTGGAGAATGTTGTACTTGAGAAGAAGGTGTATTCTTCTGCCTTTGGATGGAATGTCCTGAAGATACCCATGAGATACCATCTCATCTAATGTATCATTTAAGACCCGTGTTTCCTTATTAATTTTCTGTTTTGATGATCTGTCCATTGGTGTGAGTGGGCTGTTAAAGTCTCCTACTATTATTGTGTTACTGTCAATTTCTCCTTTTATGTCTGTTAGTGTTTATCTTACGTATTGAGGTGCTCCCCTGTTGGGTGCATAGGTATTTACAATTGATATGTCTTCCTTTTGGATTGATCCCTTGATCATTATGTAGTGTCCTTCCTATCTCTTGTAATCTTCTTTATTTTAAGATCTATTTTGTCTGATATGAGGATTGCTACTCCAGCTTTCTTTTGCTTTCCATTTGCATGAAATATATTTTTCCATCCTCTCACTTTTAGTCTGTATGTGTTGAGGTCTGAAGTGAGTTTCTTGTAGACAGCATGTGTATGGTGCATCTATTCAGCCAGTCTGTGTCTTTTGGTTGGAGCATTTAATCCATTTACATTTAAAATAATTATTGATATATATGTTACTATAATTGTTTGGGGTTTATTTTGTAGCTCTTTTTCTTTCTCTTGTATTTCTTGACTATATAAGTCCCTTTAATATTTGTTGTAAAGTTGGTTTGGTGGTACTCACTTCTCTTAACTTTTGTTTTTCTGAAAAGCTTTTGTTTTCTCCATCAATTTTGAATGAGATCCTTGCCAGGTATAGCGATCTTGGTTGTAGATTTTCCCCTTTCAGTACTTTAAATAAATCCTGCCATTCCCTTCTGGCCTGCAGAGGTTCTGCTGAAAGATCAGCTCTCATGCATATGGGGTTTCCCTTGTATGTTACTTGTTGCTTTTCCCTTGCTGCTTTTAATATTCTTTCTTTGTGTTTAGTCATTGTTAGTTTGGTTAATATGTGTCTTGGTGTGCTTCTCCTTGGTTTATCCTATATGGGACTCTTTGTGCCTCTTGGACTTGATTGACTATTTCCTTTTCTATGTTGGGGAAATTTTCAACTATTATCTCTTCAAAAATTTTCTCATACTCTTTCTTTTTCTCTTCTTCTGGGACTCCTATAATTCGAATGTTGGTGCATTTGATATTGTCCCAGAGGTCTGAGACCATCCTCAGTTCTTTTCATTCTTTTTACTTTATTCTGCTGTTCAGAAGCTATTGCCACCATTTTATCTTCCAGCTCACTGATTCATTCTTCTGCTTCAGATATTCTGCTATTGATTCCTTCTAGAGTATTTATAATTTCAGTAATCATGTTGTTTGTCTCTATGTTTATTCTTTAATTCTTCTAGGTCTTTGTTAATTGATTCTTTCATTTTCTCCATTTTGTTTTCAAGGTTTTTGATCATCTTTACTATCATTATCCTGAATTCTTTTTCAGGTAGTTTGCCTATTTCCTCTTCATTTATATAAACTTCTGTGTGTCTAGTTTGTTCCTTCATTTGCGTAGTATTTCTCTGCCTTTTCTTTTTCTTTTTCTTTTTTTTTAACCTGTTGTGTTTGAGGTCTCCTTTCCCCAGGCTACAAGGTTGAATTTTTTCTTCCTTTTGGATTCTGCCCTCCTAAGGTTGGTCCAGTGGTTTGTGTAAGCTTCCTATAGGGTGAGATTGTGCTGAGTTTTTGTTTGTTTTTCGTCTGATGGGCAAGGCTGAGTGAGGTGGTAATCCTGTCTGCTGATGATTGGGTTTGTATTTTTGTTTTGTTTGTTGTTTAGATGAGGCATCCCGCACAGGGTGCTACTGGTGGTTGGGTGATGTGGGATCTTCTATTCAAGTGGTTTCCCTTGTGTGAGTTCTCACTATTTGAAACTCCCTAGGGTTAGTTCTCTGGTAGTCTAGGTCAGTGCTCCCACTCCAAAGGTTCAGGGCTTGACCTCTAGTCAGGAATGAAGATTCAACAAGTGGTTTGTTATGGTGTTAAGTGAGATTAAAACAAATATCCAAAAATGAGAAACCAAAGGTGAACCCCAGACAAATGGCAATTACAATATCAGGCAAATAATAATTAAAATAATAGAATGTACACAAATACATATATACCCATAAGCAAAATCAGAACAGTCCAACAAAAATAGAGTACAACAGATCGACCCAGTGAACAAAGGAAACCAAAAATTATATCTACCAGAACAAAACTAACTAAAGCACAAACTGTAAAACAAAACTAAAGCAAGGTGCCAGTTGGGGAATAAAGCAATGAAAATAAAACTAACAAATATGTTAAGGGGAAAGGAAAGAAAGAATAGATATTCAAAATTAAATAGAGATAGATAAAGATTTATATACATTAAAGATTAACTGCAAGGGGAAAAGAACAGTAGGAAAAGCAAACAAAGGAATAAATGAGAGTTAATATTAATCATTTTGATAACTGAGTTTATGTACAGTGGTTTATGGGTAACACTAGCTTTCTCCTATAAAATCTCCCTCAATGCTTGCATCTCCTAAACCCCTTTTCAAAATAACACTCATGTATGGGGGATGGGAGTGTCTGTAAACACAAACTATCTGCTAGCATGTTGGCAGGAGTGGTTCATCATGTTTATCTTCTTGGGAAGGCTGAGTGGAGTGAAGCACTGGGCCAGAAGATGGTGACAAAGGAGTGAGAGAAGAGAGGCCAGAAGGAGGCTTCAGTCACCCCCAACCCCCCCGCCCCCAGAAAATCCTAGGAGACAGGAAAGAAACAGAAGAGATTTTTTTTCACCCAGGATTGACCTGTCCACTCTCAGGGTCTCAGCTTTCCCAGAGACAGATTAAAGCATGTCATTGTCTGAGCTGTCGCCAGGGTGGGGCTTGTCACACAGAGGATGACACAGTATTTCTTGCAGTGGCCAAACTGCCACACAGCTCTGGGGAATGGCCTGCAGACTAACCCACATTTGAGAAGGGAAGGGTTGAGTGACTTGCCCAGAAGGTTTGGAGTAAATGATGTGAAGCATGTAGGACACCTTTTTGTCTTTGTTTGTTCTTTTTGTGGGGGCTGGCCATACCACATGGCTTGTGTGATTTTACTTCCCCAACCAGGGATTAAACCCAGGCTCTCAGCAGTGAGAGCACAGAGTCCTGAACATTGGATGGCCAAGGAGTTAGTTCCATCGGAAGCCATGTTGATTCCTAAACAAGGTGGAACCCTTCACCCATATCTTTCCAAAATGTGTTGTGATTTCATATGCATACATGTGCACATAGAAGTGTATGTGTGTGTTTATTAAAAATTATACTTTGTGTTTCATTCATCTTGCTTTTTTGACTCAGTGATACATCTTAAAGTGCAACTAGTCTCATTGGTCATTATATCTAGATATGTATGTTATAACTATTGCATACTAGCTTATAGACTAGATATGTTGTTGTTTAGTCTCTGAGTCATGTCTGTCTCTTGTGACCCCATAGACTGCAGCACACCAGTCTCCTCTGTCCTTCACTTTCTCCCAGAGTTTGCTCAAATTCATATCCATTGAGTTGGTGATGCTGTCTAACCATCTCATACTCTCCCACCCTCTTCTCCTTTTGCCTGCAATCTTTCCCAGTATCAGGGTCTTTTCCAATGAGTCAGCTCTTCCCATCAGGTGGTCGGAGTATTGGAGTTTCAATTTAAGCATCAGTCCTTCGAATGAACATTCAGGGTTGATTTTCTTTAGGATTGACTGGTTTGATCTACTTGCAGTCCAAGGACTCTCAAAAGTCTTTTCCAGCACCACAATTTGAAAGCATTAATTCTTCAGCACTCAGCCTTCTTTGTGATCCAATTCTTACATCCGTACATGACTACTGGAAGAACTATAGCTTTGCCTATACGGACCTTTGTCAGGCAAGTGATATCTCTGTTTTTTATTATGCTATCTAGGTTTGTCATAACTTCCTTTCCAGAGAGCAAGCATCTTTTAATTTCATGGCTGCAGTCACTGTCCACAGTGATTTTGGAGCCCAAGAAAATAAAATCTGTCCCTGCTTTCACTTTATAGTTGTGGTGTACTGTCCTCTTAATAGATTTAAGCTCTCCAAGTGGTGGGGATAGCTGCAGTGCCTAGCATAATGCATTTCTTAGGGTGCTTACTCAGTCACTTCAGATTCCTTGCAACCCCATAGACTATAGCTCACCAGGCTCCTCTGTCCATGGAATTTTCCAGGCAAGAATACTGGAGTGAGTTACCATTTCCTTCTCCAGGGGATCTTCCCAGTCCAGTGGGAGCTTAATAAATTTCACAGACAAATAATATAGTGCACTCTTTAATACTTGAGTCAACCCTGTGTGACTTTGCAACTCAGCTTAGCAACTGATTGGTTGTAATTTTGAGCAAACACCAATTTAGAAAGGATTAACAGCAGTTTACATCTGGTCCCTCTAACTAACTCTACAGCTCCCACCCTGACCTAAATCACCATCTTTAAGCCGGATTTTTGCAGAGGCTTCCGAGGCAGTCTCCTTACTTCCACTCTTATGCAAATTCTTCTCCTCTAACCACTGGAGTCAGTGAGATGCTAAAAACTGAAGTCAGATGAGGGCACCCCTCCTGTCAAATCCTACAGTGGGACCTCACTCTGAGTAAAAGCCCAAGTCGATGTAAAATGGCCTAAAAAGTACAGTGTGGTTTGCACACACTGCCCTCCCATTAATGCTGGCGCTCAACTTGGCTGCTGGCCTAGTCTGCTCATCCCCTCCAGCCCGGCTGGCCTCCCGCAGTTCCTGGAACTTGGATGTCTGTGCCCACTCAGAGCTCCTGTACTTGCTCTGCACTCCTGAAACACTTCTGCCCAGGCGTCTGAGTGGCTCACCCCATCCAGTCTTCAGCCAGATAGCACCTGCTTGTCTAGGCTTTCTGTTACCTAAAGTCACAACCCACCTGAACACTTCCCATCACCTTCCATGCTTTTATTGTTTCCCGTAAAACTTTGTCATAATCTAGCAGAGTACTTCCTTATTATGCTTATTGTGTGTCTCTCCCAACTAATACATTACCTCCATGACCTGGAGACATGTGTCTGTTTTCATTTATTTACTCAGTGCCAAGACCAGTGTTCAGCAGCTATTATGTGTTCAATAGACATTTGTTGAAGAAACCAACTTTTAGAAAGAGCTCTTACTTGATGCATACATTGCTAAACACTTTACCTGCGTTATTCTGTGGAATTTTCACTACCGCCCTCCAAGGGAGGCCTGAATCATAGAGTGAAGACATGGGCTCTGCAGTCAAACATCTTGGAATAAATCTTCCCCCGTCAGTACTTGCCAGCTCAGAGCTGAATGAAGGTCAGTCATTCATCTTCACTAAGTCACCGTTAGTCCATCTGAATGAATACAAGGGAAATATTACTGATTACTACCATTGGTTGTTTCTTGTCAGATTCTGTCTGAAGTAATCAGATCAACATTATAAGAAGTTTTTCAACCACAGCCCTAGATTCAGGCTTCCAATATCATCTTATTTAATTACCTATCTCATGTGATCATTTAAGACTTAATAGCTACTTTGTGTGCACTGTTTGCCAGGAGTAAAGTACTCCCTTGTCTTACCCTATTTCACACAGGAAAAATGTTAACTGCTAGGTTATAAGCACCCTGAAAAATGAGATTTATCTGTTGCTGCAATAATGATACACAACCGCCTGTTAAATCTTTTAAATGCTCTGGGTAAGGAATATGTTTGCAACCTTATGTTTTGATTTCTATAGAGCAGGACTTGTTTTTGATTCATTTGAGAATTTTAAAGCTAATAATAGTTATAGAAAAGGAAAAAAAAAAGATATTCCCTTTCTGATTCTAAAGGAAAGACAAGTGCTGTGTATTAGTTACAATGAGTGTTGTTGAATCAGGCTGACCTAATTTTAAATTCTGTCAGACACATTGTAGGTTCTAGAGAAACAACTGAGTCAATGAATGGTATAGACATACAAACTTTGTACAGTTGGGCAAATTTTCAGTTTTTAATTTCTCCTCTTGTGCAATGGGAAAATTATATCAACATCATGAGTGTGTTTTAGAGGGAGACTATATGTGCAATGGTCATACTGTGCTTGACCTGTAGAAAGATTTCAATAGAATTATTGTTAAACAGTTTTTTAGTCTATAGCTTAGCATGTGGAACCCTTCTCCCCAAAATTTAATGTTTTAATGAGGTGTAAGAATAGAGATGAACTCAGTAAAGATACAAAAATGAGCCCTTTCCAAATTCTCTCTTCCCCCTCCATCCTCCCCCTAACTCCAGTTAAGCAATAATCTTGGCATATCTGTAATTCTTACTAAATCTTCTCGTATGACATTTATTCAGCTCTTCCTCACTTCTTCAACCACATGACAAATCCTCTGTCATCTTTCTTTCCAGACTCTGCGCAGCCGTCCCTTCTGTTGGCAGTGCTGGCCCTCCCCAGGGAATTAGATCTCCTTCTCTGCGCTCTGGCAGTGCCCGGCTTTCCTCCTATACCTCGTTACATTTTCAAGCCTGCAGTTCATTATCCACGTGGCAGTCCCTCCCAGTGGGGAGAGTTGTAAAGAGAATTAATAAGTCACACATTTGAGGCTGGGCTAGATGACTTCTACACCCACCTCAGAGCATAAAAATAAAATGCATGTAAATAGCCTAGCACAGTAGCCAGCCTAGTTAAATGGTCAGCAGTAATGAGGAGAAGGATGGTTAGTAGTCTTAGTAGTACTCATCTGTCACAGCATGAAGTGAGTAAGTGGATGAACTATAATAATTATCTGTACAAAATCTATGATTACCTAGAATATTATAGGCCAGCACTCCAAGGATTTAAAATATCAAAGATTGCTTACCATACAGAGAGGAAATACTGTATCTCAGAACCTTCCTTGTGGGTCTGTGTGCAGAAAAACAATTTGAGCGCTGAGTTTGCTTTTCCTAACAAAGTCGTATATTGAAATACTTTGAAATGTTAAGTGAGAAATTGTAGCTCCTTTCTGTGCCATGGGGTAGGTTGTAAGCCAAAGAAAATACTGGGAAAAAGTGTGTTTCTCAGATGTAAATTGCTTACACGTGAAATTATCTTGCTTAAATTTCTAAGTATTTAGATACTGTTAATATGCTGCAGAGTTTAATATGGGGTAAAAATAACTTTGTTATTGAGTCAATGATAAATTACACTTCCTCCTATAATAGTTCATATTTTGGAAGAATAACATTAAGACTTTGTGAGTTTAAAGAGTTCTTCACAAGAGAGGGCCCTACATACAGTTTGTTCCCCTTCTGTTTGATTACCATTGTCAGGATTTGCAGAGTGGAAAATTGTGCTGTGACTCTTAGTGCCTAATGGCTGGTTATCTCTTCAGTGGAGAGGAGGGGGCGTTTGAGTTTGAAGCATTTCAGATTTAGAAATGAGATCTCTATGCTTGAATTAATTCCAGCTTTTCATGATGTGTGTTGAAAGCATGACAATGTATTCCAGCTTCACCCCTAGCTTCAGCTGGTTATTTACCCTTAATTTCTCTTTGCTGCACTTTCCTCACTGAATTCTTCTTCATTTTTTCCTCAGGAGTATTATTTCATTTGGATTATATTAAGTATTCAATAAATATTATATTGTGTAACTGAACATACAACTAATTGTATATTAAAGCAATTAATAATAATAAGAAGAAAAACCATACTTAAGTCTAAATTAAGACCTCTTACCATGTACCACACAAAGAAAACTAACGCCATTTGAACATCAGTCTCTATGTATGTGTACATCATTACTATTTACTTAAACTATTGCCTTTTGAGCACCTATCTTTATGTATGTGTATGCAAGTGGCTCATATGGTAAAGAATCTGCCTGCAATGCAGGAGACCCTGTTCAATCTTTGGGTCAGGAAGATCCCTTGGAGAAGGGAATGGCCACTCACTCCAGTATTCTTGCCTGGAGAATCCCATGGACAGAGGAGCCTGGCAGGTTATAGTCCATGGGATCGAAAGGAGTCTGATACCACTAAGTGACTAACACTTTAACACAAGTACTATTTACTTAATTTTAAATGTCTTAAATCTTATTTTGTTGAAGTCTATTGTTTCTATAAAGTGCTTGGAAATTGTTTTCAAAGAAGTTGTATAGTAAATTTTAAAGATAGATAAGTCAATCAACCAGTCAGTAATAAAAAGACAGTACTGCTGTCCCTCAAGTGTGATTTCTCTAAAAACAAACTGGAGTGTTTCTGCTATAGAATCATTGCTGGATTTATAGACTCTAGGATGTGACTATCTGTGTTATGTCCTAACTTGCCTTTTTACTACCTATATAATATCACACAATTCATAGTTCTTTTCTGAGATTCTTTTTCCTTTTCTGTAATACTTATAATGTTGTAGATTAAATAAGAAAATGAGTATCATTTAACATAGTGCCTGGGTTATACCAAGGACCTGAAAATATTAACTCTTGTTATATCTAAGCACGGGGCTTACTAGGTGGCACAGTGGTAAGGAGCCCACCTGTCAATGCAGAAAGCATGAGAGACGCAGGTTCAATCCCTGAGTCAGGAAGATCCCCTGGAAGAGGGCATGGCAATCCACTCCAGTATTCTTGCCTGGAGGATCTCATGGACAGAGGAGATTGGCGGGCTACAGTCCATGTGGTCGCAAAGAGTTGGACACAACTGACGCGACTTAGAACAGCACACCTGCATATTTGGGTACACGTGTGATTCCTTTCATCCCAGTGAGTTTGTTGATGATACTGACATTCTTCTGACATCCCATGCACAAGGATTGGGTGTCATCTTCAACCTCCCCTTCTCTCTCTCACTGCTTCTCAGCAATCAGCACTGTGGGGACTCTTCACACATCACAGAGCAGCTGGAGAGAAGTGTAGTGGTTTCAGTCCATGAGAAACTCCAGGCTCAAGTACATCTTGACCATGTCACCTACCTAGCTCTGTGACTTTGAGTGAGAAACTTGACCTCCTATCACCTCAATTCTCTCATCTATAAATAAGGAATAATAAATATGAATATCTCATAGTCCTGTTTTAAGTCTGAAATGGAAGGATGCATGTAAAACACTGCATTGTAAAGCACTTTAAAAGTGAAAGTGTTAGTCAGTCAGCTGTGTCCACCTCTTTGCGACCCTATGGACTGTAGTCCTCCAGGCTCCTCTGTCCATGGGATTCTCCAGGCAAGAATACTCGAGTGGGTTGCTGTTCTCTTCTCCAGGGGATCTACCTGACCCAAGGATTGAACCTGAGTCTCCTGCACTGCAGGCAGACTCCTTACCGTTGGCACATACTAAATGCTCAATAAAGAGAAGACATTGCGTGATGATGAAGAAAATGATGATGGGAAAGATATTCTTTCCCATCTTTCCTTTCTTTGCATAGGAAAGAAAAAGGCACTTCTATTCTTTCATTCTAATCCAAACCTCATCTCTTTGTATCTGAACATTGATAATGGATCCATATCTGGACCTTTAACCTCTAGTTTCTTTACTTCATTCTGCCTTACATATAATGACAAGATTAATCTTTTTTTTTAAATTGTATCATGCCTCTTCTCTTAAAAATATTTCTCAGATTCCTAGTAAGTTTTTAACAAAATGCAAAATCAGTATCTAGGCAGTCAAGACATCATGATTCACCATCCCTTTGCATTCATTTGTTCCCCAGAATAAACCTTCCAGACCAGATATTGTAGTCTGCAATTTATTCCTTCACTTGTCCTACCTTTCTGCCTTTTCTTAATCCCTCCTATTCATCCTTCATGTTCCAGCCTCATCATAATGCCTTTTCTTCTGGTGAAGTCATTTATTTAATCAGAAATATTTATTCAGAGTGTTTTGTGCCTGGCACCACTGTACTCGGCACTGAGATTCAACAAGGAGCCAGACGGACCTAGTCCTTGCCCCCGTGCTACTGTCCCTTTTATTCTCCTGCGTCTGTGTGTGTGTGTGTGCGCGCGCACGTGTTTACTCCTTTGGCACGTGGCATACGCAGCCTTGCTTGACAGATACATATTGTACTGTCTTCAATGTTAATAGAATAGCTTGCACATGGTTGTGGTTCAAGAAATAGTTGCTGATCTGTGTTTACAGCGATTTACCTATAGCATATGGCTACACATTGGGGCTAGATTGACTAATTTCCATTAGCCAACTTCACTGTCTTGCTTCCAAGACCTTACCAATTTTAAAAATGTAGTTAGACATTGACCTCAGGAACAGAACTCAAAATAGGAATCTAAATGATAAAAAAACAATCATTTTTCTATTCTGTAGTTTATTATACTATTGATACATGATACCATATTATAACATAGGGAAGATATTATAGCAGAACTGTACTGTATATCTAAAATTTATTATATTCAAACTTTACATGCTTTTACTCAAGTAATATTAGTCTGAATAACTCTTAATACAGAAATTGTCCTGCCTCTTTTTAAATAGCAGGTTATTCATTTCTTATCCTATATACAGAAATTTCTGCTCATGTTTGATACTTTGCAAGGTGCTTTTATGATAGTTTTTTTAAAATTCGTGGCCTTTGAGAGCAGTCACCAAGGAAACGATAGCATAAGGTATAAATAGGCTTGCTCTCAGTTATAAATACACTTTCTCTGAAGCTCACTCCCTCTAGTGATCTGGGTATTTTTCTTTAATTTTGCATACCAGTTTTTTTTAATACTGTACAGATGAAGCAAGTGCCTACTTTAGGCAGAGGTTTCTCTGTCTGACCTTGAAAACTCAGTGATTTCCTGCTGGCTTGATATTTCTCCCCCATGTCCAATGATATTGGTACTCCTCATTCTACAGTAGCTGTAAAACACTTTCAATCCAGAAAGAAAGAACACTGCGTATAAGAGTGTATGGCACTGAGTAACTTACTTTGCTGAACTCATCCTTCAAAGTCCTCTAAATCCAGTCACAGTAGTACAATGCAAGATAACTTACTCAGTGCTGAATGATATTAAACTTGATTTTATTTGAATATGATGAATAGCACCAAGGATCATGAAATCTCAGAGCATGGCTTAAATGAAAACTTACTTAACTTTATTGTTTACTTAACTGTTGCACCAAACTTTTACTTTTGCCTGAAATCAAAACAGTCATTCAGGCGCTTTCACAAAGCAAAAGAAATTTTCCATAAGAACTCCTATTATAAATCATCTTTGTTGAAATTGTGAAATGTGTTCCTCATTCTCAGTGTTTTCCTTGGATCTGGGCCAGTGTTAATTAAACTGAACTTCGTGGTGGTCCTCGGGACAGGTATTGTGAGTGCAAAGATGAATGAGGCAGTTTTACCCTCATGTGGGCTCAGTCACCTGAAGAATAACTGCTGTAAATGAGTCATGGCTATCCCCTGCTAAATGTTCTTTCAGTGTCTGTGTTGACCCCTGTAGTCCATTCCATTCTCAATTGCCAAAGGACTATTTGTTGCTCAATCGCTCAGTCGTATCTGACTCTTTGCAACCCCATGGACTGCAAGCATGCCAGACTTCCCTGTCCTTCTCTATCTCTCAGAGTTTTCTCAAACTCATGTCCATTGAGTCGATGATGCCATCCAACCATCTCATCCTCTGTCGCTAAAACCAAAATGTGATAAGTCACTCCCTTGTATGAAACTCTGGTGACTACACATTACTGTGGGAATGAAGTCCAAACCCTTTAACATAATCTATACTGTTTTCTACCAACTGTTCCCTGTCTACCTCTCTAAGTTCATCTTTGAAGTTTTCCCATATTTTTCACCAAGATCTTGCCTATGTTTTTCTCCAGAGCATCGTTTATATTCTTTTTTTACCCCTGGACCTTCCTACTCAGTACTCCCTCTACCTAGAACATGCTTTTTTTGTACTCTCTTAGCTAGCTGACTCTTTCTCATCTTACAAACCTTTGTTACTTTGCCTAAGTCTTTCCTGATTCCCATCTCTTATCTTGTGTGCAGTTATCAGTTCAGGTGCTCAGTCGTGTCCGACTCTTTGCGACCCCATGAATCGCAGCACGCCAGGCCTCCCTGTCCATCACAAACTCCCAGAGTTTACCCAAACTCATGTCCATCGAGTTGGTGATGCCATCCAGTCATCTCATCCTCTGTCGTCCCCTTCTCCTCCTGCCCCCAATCCCTCCCAGCATCAGGGTCTTTTCCAACGAGTCAACTCTTTGCATGAGGTGGCCAAAGTATTGGAGTTTCAGCTTCAGCATCAGTCCTTCCAGTGAACACCCAGGACTGATCTCCTTTAGGATGGACTACTGGTTGGATCTCGAAAGAGTCTTCTCCAACACCACAGTTCAAAAGCATCAATTCTTCAGTGCTCAGCCTTCTTCACAGTCCAACTCTCACATCCATACATGACCACTGGAAAAAGTGCAGTTATCAGACTGCATGAAATTGCTGATTCCTCCTCTGGGAGGAACAGGGACCCTGTCTCTCTTGCTTAGCAGACACTCCCCCCCTGGATGTTTCATAAATACTTATGAATTGATGAATCATTAAATTAAAGGAAGAGTGATGAATGCTCTAAGAAGTGTCTTTAATGTACAAATGGAAACCAAGATGAGGGAGTAATTTATTCCACCCAGGGAATGGTGCAGAGGTGTGAGGGAAAGTGATATGTGATGATACTGGATCTGACCCCTAAAAGATGAGTAGGATGGAGTTCACCAGAGAGTTGAGGAGGAGAAAGGAAGCCAAACAAGGAACTGCATTAGCAGAGTTTGCAGAGTAGATTAGTTCTGGAAGGATCCTCCTACCTGCTTTGCTGTTAAATTTAGACATCACTTCTACCAAGCTTTCCTGAACCCCCCTGAAAGAGATTAGACATCTCTTGTATGTGTGCTGAGAATGATTTTACTGCATTTCAGGAGGTATATTTCTAATATGAAGATTTAAACCTGAGATCTAAAAAATAAATGCATCAGGAACAATAGATTTTTGGTTCTATTACATTCTTTCATATGAAAAATTTATGTGTTGACTAAATAATTTGTAGTAATAAAATAATTGCTATTATTATAAGTGATAAAGAGGGTAAATTGGCAGAAAAACAGGAGAGAGAAAAACTAACACAAAGAACCATACAAGCCTGACACCTTGCAGTCCTAAAGATGCTTAACTGATACTATGTTGAATGTTAGCATTTTAGATTCATTTTCTTCTAACAGATGTATAAAGGGTTAAAATATTTTGACCCCATAGCCACACCACCACATTCCCTTTATAAAAGAAATTAGAACTCCAAGTTTGGAATAACTTACAGTAGTCCCCTTCTTTTAAAAAACTGTTTATTTTATATTGGGCATAGCCAATAAACAATGTTGTGACAGTTTTCAGGTGGAGAGCAAAGGGACTCAGCCATTCATATACCTCCTCCCATCCAGGCTGCCACGTACCAACATTGAGCAGAGTTTACCTGTGCTGTGCAGTCGGTCATTGTTGATTACCCATTTTAAATATAGCAGTTCCCCTCCTTTATATTAAATTTCTGTGCTAGGCTCATGAGTGCACAGTTCATGAATGTATTTTCCTGCATAAACAAGGGCTTAACATGTCTCTGCAGGTCACTGGGAATAAAATAAGTAAGTTTAACTCATCTGTTTTAAGTACTTATGACATTTAATTCTAAAACATCATCTTTGGAAAAGAAGTGGGGGAAGGGCATAGCCAAACCAGCAAGGCTTTGGTGCAGTAGATGTATCAAAATGTTAATTATGGAGAAGTGTTGCATACACATGAACTCTAGTTAATTTTATATTACAGTTGCTTTTCAAATCATAACTCAGAGGCAACAGCCTTATTGGAAACTCTTAAGATTAATAACAACCTTATTCAGTTTATAGCTTAGGGCAGAACCATCTGCAAAGCCAAGACTCCTGGGAATACTGACCTTGCCAGTGCAAATCTTATTTTGCCAAAAGCATAAGCATGAATTGCTTTAGTCTTTTCAGGGATCTCTGTGCCTTTCCTGGTCTGTCTTTTTTAGCACAAAGGAATGATAAATTGTTTCTTCTTCCCTTAAAATCTAAGCTGGCTTTTCCTGGGTAGTTCAGTCCTGGAAAAAATGATAACAATGATAATAATTTTTAATCATTTTACACACTTTAGTTCATTTACTCCTTGCAAGAGCTCAGTGAGGTAGATATATTTGTTTCCTCATTTTACAGTAACAGAAGTTCAGAGAGTTTAATTTCTCAAGTATAGACATCTAGGAAGTGTGACTCAAAACCAGTTTGTGTGATTTCAGATCCCATCTCCTAACCACTACATCCCACAATTCTATTTTGTTAGTGCCCACTGATATTTTCATGCCTTTGCCATCTCTTGAGCCTACTCACAACCAGAGCAGAAGAATCCAGCCCTTTCTCCAAGTACGTATTATAATAGCTAAGAGGCTTTGGAGATTGACAGATGTGTGTTTGAGTTGCAGCTTTGCCATTTCATTAGGTGTGTAAATTTTTTCAAGTTAACTAACTTCTCTAAGCCTCAGTTTTCTTACCTAAAAAAAAGTAATAAGAATAAATATCTGAAGAGGTTGACTGGGATAAATTCCTGTACCTAAGATGAGTGTACCTAAGCACAGTGCCTGGCCCAGAGTCAGAACTCAGTAAATTAGGCAGCAGTATTCAACATCAGCATCATTCTTGTCTGCTCACCTTCATCATCAGGCTCAGCTCACCTTCTCTGTTGTCTTCATGCTTTTGAAGTCTGCTCTAAGCTGCTCCCGTAGCATTTACCAACTGTATCATTCACTGCTTTCTAGAATTTGTTTCCTCTCGACAGATGTTTGCCTCCCCATACCATCCAGAAGCCACTGGCAGGTGGGAATGAATGATCCTTGCAATTGTTTGCATCTATGAAAAACCAGGAACAGTGCTCAATAAATAGTGGCCATGCTTTCTGGACCACATTTCTGATAAAGAATTATGTGGTATTTTAGGATGTGAGAGACAATAGAAAATGTAGTTGGACATCATATTGGGATTTCCAGGATATTTTTATTTTCTTGGACAGACTGTGTCGCCAGGATTATAACCAAAGAGAAATAGCACAGATTCAACATATTTAAGTATTGATGAACTGATTTAATATCAATAAATGTTTCCAATTTCTTGATTTTAATCTTGAAATGTGTGTTTTTAAAAACAATGATGCTCCAAATAGAGATTTTTAAAAATCCATTTTTATTGAAATATAGTTGATTTACAATGTTGTGTTAATTTCTGTTGTACAGCAGAGGGATTCAGTTATACATTATTTTCCATTATGGTTTATCACAGGATATTGAATATATTTCCCTGTGCTACAAAGTGGGTCCTTGTCATTTATCCATTTTATATATAATAGCTTGCTTATGCTAATTCCAAACTCTCAATCCATCTCTCCCTACCCCTCCCCTCGGCAATCACAAATCTGTTCCCTATGTCTGTGAGTCTTTGTCATATTTTAGATTTGACATACAAGTGATATCATATTGGTATTTGCCTTTCTCTTTCTGACTTACTCTACTTGTGATAATCTCTAGGTCCATCCATGTTGCTGTAAATGGCATTATTTCATTATTTTTATGGCTGAGTAGTATTCCATTGTGTATATGTACTACATCTGTCCTAATCAGCTGAATGGGCATTTTAAAATCTGGACATCTTGTTATAAAAAATAGATATTGAGGTTCCCTAAACTCTAAAAGACATAAAAAGGCTAAAGCTGTGAGCAGATGATCCCAAGATTATTTCAAATGCTGCATCCCACTTTTACTCTCCAGAAGCAGCACCTGAGGAAAAACCATGGGGAGGAAAGAAAAAGTTTCATCTACTCATGTTATTGTCACTCTCCCCCTCTCTGTGGTTTCTTTCTCAGGGGTTTTATACCAATGCCTAAATAAGTCTGTAGAGGACAAGAATAAGAATGGCTTTTTAATATTTGAGGCCTTCCATAAGTGTGGCACTTAAATTATCATTATTTTTAATATCCCCTGTCATTTTTATTCAAATTAAGCATCTTGATAAAAGTACCTATTGGCTATTTTGTTTCCACCACCTTAACCAATAGTTGAAATTGAAAACACCCAATAAATGTTACCTCTCATGCATCATGAGCTGTGTGAGAGCATCTTTTACATTCTTTCATGTAATTGTCAAACAATCCAATGCCATAGTTCTACATATTCCTGCACCTCTCCCCCCCATTTTGGAGATGAGGGATATTGAGAACCAGAGAACTAATGATTTATCCAAGATCCACATCTACTACACAGGTGAAATTTAAAATTAAGTCTGTCTGACTCCATAGTCCATAACTCTTAACCAGGAGTTCTCAAAGATTCCTGTGCATCAGAATCACCCAGCAACTACTATATCAGAATCTCCAGAGTAGAGTTCCAATCACTAAAGTTCTCCAATAGATTTTAATAAAACCAGACCAAAAATTTGGGAAGCTTTACTCTCAAACACTACACTGTATTTCCTCCTCAATAAATGTCTATGGAGTGAGTGAATGAATGAATGAATGATGGCTATAACTCTTCCATTGACAATATATTCCTTCATTAAGGTTTGCTCTCAAGCAGTGATCCTTATTTTAAAATGCAACTGCTCATAGGAGCCTGTCTCTAAATTTTCCGATATCTTTATCTGAAACTTGGTTACAAGGAAACTTAGCCTTGGTGGCTATGGGAGGTACCTGATTAATGACAGGGTAGGACCAGAGTATAAGCTAAAATTCTCACCTTTGATATCTCACAATGATCCCTGGGGCCAGCATTGCCATCAGCAGCTAAAAGCTGGAAACCTAGGGCTCATTTAAAATGCCTTCAAATGGTTTGAAGTGGAGAAGCCATCTCCCCCTCCTTCATGATCAGATCGGCCCATCATTGAACAATACTTCTGTCCCTCCTCCAGATCTTCTGTTGCATCAGATGTTATCAATGGCAGAGGCTCTGAGGGTGGTCCAGAAACATTCCACGCGTCTGCAGGGATGTCTTCAATCCCTCCGTTGTGCTCTGGAGCACACTCCTTTGAGAGGCCGTGTCTCTCTGCATGTGGCAGCCTCTCTGGAAGGTTGACCTCAAACTGCTTAAGCAAAGGCAGCACAAGTGCCCATCAACTGACAGAGGAATAAATAAAATCTAGTTTTAGTTATGCAATGGAATGTTATTCAGCAATAAGAAGAAATAAAATATTGATACAGGCTATATTATGGATGAATCTTTTAAAGTAGAAGAAGCCAGTTACTAAAAAAAAAAAAAAAACACATATTTTATGATTCTGCTTACACAAATATCCAGAATAGACAAATCTATAGAGACAAAAAGTAGGTTAATGACTGCCTGGGCTGGGAGAGTTTGGTGGGAATGGGAAATGACTACTAACAAGTATGGGCTTTCTCTTTGGCATGATGAAAAGTACTAAAATCAACTATGGTTGCAGTCTTGTGAATATGCTAAAAAACAGATGAGTTTTATGATATGTGAATTATATCTCAACAAAACTGTCCAAAAAGGGGAAGGGGGAGCACAAAGCAACAGAAACATTTTAGTGAAATTACGTATGAGAATCACAAGACTTCCAGGCACTCATCACAACTGGAAAAGACTTTGGAAAATTGCCCTCCAGTAGAGGGTTATATAGGGCCATACTTATATGAACAGCAATTTACATTAAGGTAGATGTCTATAAGTTGATCCCATCCTCAACTTCCTATGACGTTTTTTTCTCTCCTGAACATGTCTAATTTATTAATCCTATTCTTTTATCCAGCTCTTATGGGACTTAAGTTCACAATAATTTCCAGACTAAAAATGTATTAAGTCAGGCACATATTTTATATTTTGGGGAAAGGATTGAAAATTAAGATGTAAAATATGGCTGTTGCTTCTCACATTTTTGCTGCAAGCAATGACAGAGACCTGGTTCTCGTTATTTACAACAGGAGAGAAGAATGTAATGTCTAAAGGTAGGATGTGATTCCATCAAAGTCTCCAGTGTCAGAGTTGCCACTTCCTTTTTCATCCCCTTGGCCGTGGCCCCGTTTAGAACTGCATTATCTGTCGCCTGGACCATTGAAGCAAACTCACTGATTTCCTGCTTCCAGTCTCTCTCCTTCCTTAGTAACTCATTCTCCATCACACTGCCAGAGTTACCTTTCTAAAATGCAAACATGAGGCAGGGTAGTCCAGGGTATACACCTTGGGTCTCAGTTTCAAACTGCCTGGATTTGAATCTCAGCCCCACTGGCTATCCACTCAGTCATCCTAGGCAAGTTACTTAATCTTTCTGTAAATAGTTTTATTCCCCCCACCTCCATCTTTAGTGTGCATTAGAATTGAGCAGTACTTTAAGTGCTGAATTCAATGATGGGCTTATAGCAATTGGTCAGTGTAAGTTATTATTATTATTGCACTTACATTCACATACTGCCATGTTTCTCCATTTCTACATAATGAAATCGTTTTAAATTAAATTTAATCATCGATTATGCAAGAGCCTGTACAATCTAACCCTGGAGTTTTTTCTCCTAGTTTTACAACCTTCTCTACATACATCAATTGTGTGACTCCAAAGTTTCTCTCAAGCTTCTGCCTCTGTTGTTTGAGTATGTTGTTATTGTTGTTGTTTAGTCGCTTAGTCATGTCCAATTCTTTGCGACCCTGTGGGCTGTAGCCTGCCAGGCTCCTCTATCCATGGAGCTTTCTAGGCAAGAATACTGGAGTGGGTTGTCATTTTCTCCTCCAGGGTATCTTCCTGACCCAGGAATTGAACCCACATCTCCTGAGTTTCCTGC
This sequence comes from Cervus canadensis, assembly GCF_019320065.1. Taxonomy (NCBI): domain Eukaryota; kingdom Metazoa; phylum Chordata; class Mammalia; order Artiodactyla; family Cervidae; genus Cervus; species Cervus canadensis. Next base: position 50,065,580 of record NC_057389.1, read on the forward strand.
ATTGTCAGGTGGATTCTTTACAACTGAGCCACCTGGTAGCCCCCATTTGAGTATCTCCAATTGGAACAGCCCATTCTTGGCTCAGGGAATCTGGAGTGGTGATCGTCTGGCTTCCAAAAGTTGGGACATCTACTGGGCTGAGGCGCAGTTGAAGAGGGCTAGCTCGAAAGAGAAGAGAGTCCCAGGCCCACACAATATACATGCACTCCAACACCTACCATGGAGTCAACCATGGTGGAAAGTATTGGAAGATTCATCACAGTGATGTCTGCAGGTAGCACAATGATGAGAGGAAATTAAGGATCACTGAGGTCAGAATTCTTGAGGTTATGTTGGAAAGGTTAACAGAGTATGGTTTCATTCAGGTACAAGGGAGAGACCCCTCCAACTGATGATGCTAAACAAACTAACCGATAAATCTCAGTCACTTTAAGCTTCAAGACAAGACATGTTTGTGGGACATACCTGTCTTTCACTTACCCTTTTAACCTACATAGAGCCATTTTGAGATGGCTCATTCCTTTTAAAGTTGATATATACCTCCGTAGCCCTTTTAGGCTTCCTTAGTTTTGCTCACCCTTTGGTAGATAGTCCCATTACTAAATTCTCAGTTGAGCAGGATTACGTTTTTCTGCTGCAACTCTAACTGATGAAGCCAATCAGCTGTGAGCTCCTCCAGGGCTATATGATAAATCTCTGAGCCCTCAGCACTGTTTACTATAGCAGGTAAATTGTAGATGCTAATAAAGGTTTGTTTGCATGGGGGAAAAAAGAGAAAATGAAAAGCCTATTCTTCATTCAAGACAACAATATGGCTAGGAAGCTTTTCCCAAATGGCTTTTTCCTCTGTGCTGTGACAACACTATAAAGGTCTGATAGAAGTTGACTATAAAGTGAGTCATATTTTATAGGTAAAAGAAACCAGACTTCCTAGCAGACTGGATAAGGTAAATAGGGGATAAAAAAAAAGAAAGGATGACTTCTAAGCTAAGATCTGAAACAACTGGACATGTGATCATACCATTTATTGATATGAGAAAACTTGGGGAGGATAAGGTTTTTGAGGGACTAGTTCAAAAAGGGCATCTGTATTTGTTGGGTTAGGTTTGAAATACCAATAGGATATCGGGGTGGATTTGGTAGAAGGAGTTGAATATATAAGTCTGGGGCTTGGGGGATGGTCAGGGCTATGAATATAACACAGGGGGTCATAAAACCTATAGATGGGGCCAGTAGAGAAAACCTGGACAAAGCCTTGGGGACCAGCAACATCTAGAGAACAAACTAGAGGAGATACTGTTAACTGTATATATGTGAGTTTTCTCACCCAAAATCTGCTTGGAGTTAAATACTATCTTACTTATCTTTGTGCCTAGTGGTATTTGTCATACAAATTTTCAATAAATGCTTGTTGAATTCATTTCAATTCTAGAAGCAATGAATTGTAACCACTTAGAAGTCTCTCAGCCATACACTTTAATTATTTTGCAACATTTGCAAAATAAGTATGAAGGACCACTCCAACATCTAGCCTAGGGTACAATATGGTGGACAGTTCCATGACTGCTGGCAACAGACTGATCTAACTTCCTAACTTTTCCCTATCCCCTTTCCCTAGAGACAATCTCTAAAGGGCATAACCCCAGTGGTCATGGGTGGATGGCAGAAAGCCCAGGATCCCAGCATGGTCCCCAAGGCTGAATACCAGGGATCTCGATAGAGCAGCAGCTACTGGAACATATGGATCATCAGTAGGAATTACCCTTAGTTCTGGACTGAAGCACCTAGAGATACAAAACACTCAATTTTCTGAAAGGTTGCATGGGAAACTCTCTAGTATCTTCTTTATCTAGCCGTGCTTTTTACACTGACTTTAACAGTTTAGGATTTATATTTTTCTTACCTCCTTGTTCCTATGACACATTTAAAGATTTGTAAATCAAGACACATCATTTTTTTTTTTTTCTTTCTTCTCACTGCTGTTCTGGTTGGGTCTACATCATCCTTCACCTTGGAAGTTTAGTGGCCCATCTGGTCTCCCTTCCTCATTCTCTCCCTGCTATGCCACCAGAACAACCACACCAAAGCACTGCTCTGTTAGGGCACCTACCATCCAAGAGCTTCAATAGCTTCCTTGTTACCTACTAGGGGAAAAAAAAAAGATTCCAGCTATTTAATTTAGTATTTGTGAAAGGAAGTCACCTATGTGATGATTTATGGTTTCCTCATAGACAGACTTGACTTTAAGAAAATCCAATATATAAAAAGACCTAGAATTATACAATAGATAAACTGTGAGACATGGAGATTTACTATAGTTGGTTAATTGAGTCACTCATTTATTTAGTCAGTATAGACTATTGACTAATTAGACTATAAACTATAAACTTCTTTTTTTTTAATTTGATTTTTAATTTGTTGGTTGCCAGGACTTAATTGCAACATGCAGAATTGTCAACCTTTGTTGTGGGATGCTAACTCTTCATGTGGTATGTGGGATCTAGTTCCTTGACCAAGGATCAAACCCGGGACCCCTGTATTGGGAACAAGGGGTCTTGGCCACTGGACCATCAGGGAAATCCCTATAGGCTTCTATATGTTATGCTCAGTACAATATGTTGAAATTGAAAATGTTAGTTTTCCAAGGCAAAAACAGCAAACCTTTATCCCTACCTATATATCTTCATCATCATCACCATCACAAGGCTTACAGGCTCACGGAGGTGACCACACTTAAAAAACAGGGACCTGTATTCACCTGGGGTGGGGTCAGCTGGGGGGCTTCCAGGAGGAACTGACTTGCCAGCTAAGACCTGACGGAGTCATGAAGGTTGGTCAGACTAAACTGTCTGTGTGGCAGCGTGTGAGGCTGAGGACCGTGTGAGGAGGCAGGGCAAAGGATGGGGGGAAATGAAAAGTCCTTATGGGAAGAGAGAAAGAATCTTTATGCCCAGAATATACGTGAGTGATGTGGAGGAAGTAAGCCTAGGAGAATGGGCAGATTCAGGGGTAAAGAGCACTCTGAGATGTGAAAGATACACTCGTATACGGACTCATAGGTCTTTGAAAGATTTTAAGTGGGACACTGACGTGATCAGACTAGCCCATTGGGAAGACAGCCCTAAATTCATGTACCAAGTGGTTGGGAGCCCTTAGGAGGGGGTTCTCGCAGCAGCTCAGGCTGAGTGCCTGACGGGGTCGTGGCAGTAACCACTGTCTCTGCCTCCCCCAGGGCTTCCAGGGCAGTGGCTGAGGAGACCTTCCCGAGGGGCAACACGCAGTAGCTGCTGAGCCGTGGCACCCAGGAGAAGCCGCAGGAACATGGCAGCCCCTGCTTGAGAGGAATTCAACACCAACAGACTCCATTCAGAAAGGAATAATGTCCAAGAAAGGGCGAAATAAGGGCGAGAAGCCCGAGGCGCTCATTGTCGCCCTTCAAGCTGCCAACGAAGACCTCAGGACCAAGCTCACAGACATCCAGATAGAGCTGCATCAGGAGAAGTCCAAGGTGAGTGCGGCTTCCTGCGGCCCGCCTGCCGCCCTGCCTCAGTGGGCTCTTGTCTGCCAGTTGCCAGAGGGGGCACCAACCCCTGGACATGGGGAGATTCCCTGTGTGTGGCAGAAGGGATGTGAGCACCCAAAATGAGAAAACCCTGCTCATGAGCTCTGCCTGCCCAGGAAGCCAGATGTAAAATTCAGACCATATTCCCCATCGCCACCACCTCTGGATAAATGAATAAGCGTGTGGCCTGGATCAGGTCCCACCCTTGCCTTCTGCAGTTATTCCCTGTGAGGCATTTAGAGAAATCTTTGTAAAGCATGTCCATCATGTCATTCCATTGCTCAGAACCCTCCAAGGCTGCCCATCTCTCTCAGTCATAGAAATTTGCCCATCACATCAGGACCTCCCCGCTCCAGCTCTCCATCATCTGACTCATCTCCTACCACTGCTGTCCCCAGATCGCTCTGCTCCAGCCTCTTCGCTGGACCAGGGGACACACGCCCATCACATTTGGGCCTTTGCCCTTGTTCTTCCCCAGCCAGCAGCATGCTCCTTCCACACCTCCTGCAAGTGTCAGCTCTAGTCAAGCATCTGACTACAATCTCCAAAACAGAGCACTTCCTGGGTCCACACACTCCCTAAGGCTTGCCTTTTCCTGGTTCATCTCAGCGCGCAGTTTTTGTATTTATATATTGACTACTTGTTTAATGCTTCTCTCTCCCCAGTCAAGTGTAATCACTGTGACAGCAGTCTCACTTACCTATCAGTGGAGCTTAAATAAATGTCCAGGACTGAAAAGCTCAACATATATTTGTTGAATGAGTAGATGAATGACTGAAAGGTGATTTCTGTCCTTATACTTTACTATTATCCTGTAGAGCTGGGGGGAGGTTTAAATTAGACACTTACATAAAGGAGTGATGAGGGGTATATGAGAAAATTCATGTCAGATGCTCAGAGAGCTGCTTGGCACATAGTAAATTCTGAAAAGAAAATTCATAGTAATATCCCTTCTTATATCTGGTATGCTTGAGTCAGTTGCTAATTAGACTTAAGAAAGTGTCTTTGCTTCTGAGTCTCATCCATTAAATGAATATGCTAATGCTTCTCTTATTAGTGCAGTATGGATATCAAACAGAGTCGTGGACAGGAAATCATTTTGAAATACGTGACTGGCGTAAGACATTTTTGCTAGAGACTAGAGACAATCTAGAGACAATCATGTCAGTGTAAAATTGCCTTAAAGAGATAACTCTTTGTGTAGTAAGGAAATGTTCTTGATCAAGTCACAAACAACATATATCCTTACTCTTTTTTACTGCCTCTTCTTCTTTGACTTTACCGTTATATTTTAATTAGTTCTTTTCTCCCAGATGTATTTCTCCTGGTTTGAACAATAATAAAGCTTGAATTGGCCAAAGCTCCTGGCCCCCTGTCTCAGCTAAGCCTTGACCTTGGATAAGCAGGCCCCAGTGTAAAGTTTGTGAAGGGTATTTTTCAGTTTCCATAAAGTTAAAAAGAATGTGGTGTCATAAAACAAAACAAACAAAAACAAAGTCAAAAATGTTTGTGTAAGAGTCAGAAAATCAGAATATTGCCTTTCTCTCTCCTCAGGGACAAATTTCAATTTCTCAATGTATTGATCTGTAATTCAGATGACTGAATCTGTTTCTCCATCTCCTTGTCTCTCAAGAGTCACTGGAAATTAGAATAACCTGAGGGAACTTATTAAAAATTGAGATCTCTGGGCCTAGAGTCCAAAGATTCTGATAAAGTAGGAGTGATGAGGATCAGGACTGCAATTCCAGCACACAGTCCAGACAGTCCCCATGGAGGTGGTTCTTTGACTTCATGTTGACAAACACTCCACTCCACAGTTCCTTTCAGGTCGACAAGCTATGAACATTTCATTGGTTTTAACTTTCCCTGGGGCAACATAACATTTCAAGGGAGGCAGGCAGCTTTAATTGTAGTAACAGCAGAATGACAAACTACCTTCATGGGAAGAAGGCTATCCGTCTGGATACTGGGAGCCGTAACCTGCTGCTGGTTTACAGAGAGCAAGCTCATGAGATTTTAAAGAGGCAGAGGCCCTGCAGATCCCAACCGTGCCATTTCCCACATGTGCTAGCCTTTTAAAAGGGGTAACTCTTGACTGTGGACAGAACTGTTTATCTTGCCTGTTTACCAGGGCTGGGCACTGGTGTCTAAGCTAGCAGGTCAGACAAGAGGAGATCTTCAGTCTCCTCTGACAGGAGACTAGAAGCCAGACTCTGAAATGAAAGCACTGCCCTTGTCGTCCACCCTCTGCCCCTCCCCCAGACTCCCTCTCCGTGGCAGTTAATTATAATCCTAGCACAGGGACGACAGCAAAGCCTCACCGCCTGTCAGCAGCATTCCCCAAAGAGCAAAGGGAATTTAGAGGGCAAGCAAGTCATAAAGCAGTTTTATTAAAATAAATACGGTTGTGTTACCAAAGGCCCAGGCTTTAAGAGAGGGAACATGAACAATGCCGACATGTGAATTCACACTCTCAGTTTGACTCCAAGGCTAGGATGATAAAATGACAATTTAACCTCAGGGGAATGGACCAGTTAAAGAGTGGAAACCTTTGGAGTGATGGGATATTACTCATTTTTCCAGAAAGACAAATATCCCATTGACATTTGCAGAAAATATTGCAGATAGAGCAGGGTCACACATGCTGGACCTTATTGAATGTTTACTATCTGTCACACATGGTAAGAACTGCTTTTCTTCTTCACATAATCCCAGCTCTTTCCCTTAGCACCTGAGTGACCCTGAGCAGGTTATGAAATACCTATGTCTTCCTTTGTTGCATGGGGTAATAGTTGTGTTGACCTCCTAAGTTATGTGTGTGTATTTTTGAGCAGATATCATCAAACATGTTGTGTTATAATTCAGTTATCACATTTCATCCTCACTACCATTCTCTGAGGTGGGCACTGTCATTATCCACATTTTACAAATGTAGAAACCAAGGCTCAGTGAGATAAAGCAGTTCACTCAGAGTCACGTGCTTGTTGGTGACAGAGCTAGGTCTTCAACTCCCCTTCCCTCTCCTCCCACATCTGCACTCTTTTTTCAAATGTGTTTTCCCCTAGTTTTATTGAGATATAATTGATGTATAACATTGTGTTCATTTTATGTGTGCAACATAATGATTTGATATATGTATAAATTGTGAAATGATTATCACAATAAGTTTAGTCAAGAGCCATCACCTCACAGAGTTACAAAGTTTTTGTTCTTGTGTTGAAGGTGAAAGTGAAGTGAAAGTGACAGTCTCTCAGTTGTGTCCGACTCTTTGCGACCCCATGGACTATACAGTCCATGGAATTCTCCAGGCCAGAATACTGGAGTGGGTAGCCTTTCCCTTCACCAGGGGATCTTCCCAACCCAGGGATGGAACCCAGGTCTCCCGCTTTGTGGGCAGAGCCTTTACCAGCTGAGCCATAAGGGAAGCCCTGAAGATGGAGGTACTGGGGATTGAACCCAGGGCCTCATGCATGCTAAGCATGCGCTCTACCACTGAGCTATACCCCCAGCTGCTGTGATGAGAACTGTTAAGATATACTCTTTTTGCAATCTTCAGATACTGTTAAGAGGACTATTAACAATAATCACCATGCTGTACATTACATCCTCAGAACTAACCATGTAACTGGAAGTTTGTACCTTTTAACCACCTTAGCCATCTCCTACATTCTGCCTCTGGTAACCACCAATCCATTCCCTATATATAAGCTCTATTTTTTTTTTTTTAATTCCAGATGTAAGTGTGATCATACAGTGTTTGTCTTTATCTGGCTTATTTCACTTGGCATAGTGTTGCAAATGACAGAATTTCCTTCCTTTCTATGGCTGAATATTTCATTGTGTGTGTATAGGAGGTGATATATGACATTTTCTTCATCTATTTATTTATCAGTGGGCATTTAGGTTGTTTACATGTTTTGCAGGGCCAGTGCAATACTTAAAACATGTGAATGTCTGGAAAATACTGAAAACCATAGACAGAGGAAGAGACAATGTCAGAACTTTTCTTTATACTATTATGCAAATTTCAAATGAAGAAATGAAGTGTGTGGGGGGGTGGGGAGGGGTTGGGGATATGCCCCTATCCTTCTCCCATAGATGCCTGCATTTCCACTTCAGGGAAATGAAACTAAAATATTAGACACAGCCAACTTCTGGTGAGTAGAAATTATCTGAAAGATTTGTAAAGCACTGATAGGAAAAAACATGGAGATAGGTAGGTCATTTTGACTGGACTCCAATCATAGGGGCCAAAAGGATGTAACTATGGGGGCCTATGGTGGAGAGGAAAGAACACAGGTGAGGTCTCTCTGCTGGATGACCTTTCTGGGCCTGCATTTGTGCATCTATGAAATGAGCAGATTATGGATAACATAAAAGAGCTAAGGTCCTTTCAAAATAGTCGGGAAAGGAATCTGCTCTAGCTCTTCAGGACCCTTCCCTGATCACCAAGTTACATGCCACTGTCCCTTCATACCATGTACTCTATCTAGCACATCGCCCTGTAGTGCTTTAATCACAGGACTCTGTACTGTCTGAAGTTATGTCATTTGTTTGTTTGCTGGTTTCTTGCCTGCTGTCCCTGCTCTATTGAAATGTATGCTTCCTTGTCTGCTTCAGGGACCCCCTAAGTAAGGGATCCCCAGTGTTCACAGTGCTGCCTGACATGTAGGAGACATGTCCTACTTGTTGAGTGAATTATTATGATTCTTTTTAAAACATTTCCCAAAACCCCATGGCATAAGTATATTATAGTATTGATTGAGGGGGGCCACCCCAGACTCGGGTGGAGGAAATATTTCCACCAGATCTGTCTTTCTTGGGCCAGCACTGAGCCATTAAGCCATGGTATTTTCCTGTGTGTCTCCTCCGTGGACACTGATCTGCTGCTCAGGGTGTGTAAGCATACCAGGGATTGCTGTGCGATGTGAAATCCACCCACCCAGTTCCCCAGGCTTTCATCCTCTCCCTCAGAGGCAGCCTGCAGCTACAGTGAAGCCCACAGTCACAGAGGGGATGAAGCAGCAGCAGAGGACAGGCCTCTAAGGGTCAAGTTTGCAGGGTGGCAGGCCTGGGATGCTTGCTTTGGGCAGAGTCAGCTCCAGAAAGGAGTTTCCACCCTTAGAACAGCCCTTTAGACTGCAAAGCAGTCCTCACTGAGAGCCTGGGACAAAGACAGCATCTGATTACTATTCTGATTTCGCTGAGAAAGAACACAAGTTCTATGTAATTCATGTGCTCCCAGTGACACAGCTAGAGGAGGAGCCAAAATGGGAATTCCCATCTTCTCTAAGGCTGTGATCAAGGTGGCGCTTTCTTACGCCACTGCACTCTGTTGCCTCCAGGGTGCTCTCAGAAAACCAGCCAACCTTCTCTCTCCTCAGGCTAGTGCTCTAGAGTTTGCAGGTTCAGGGCCCACACTGGGCATCCAGTACTTCTTGCTTTGTGCAAATTTAGTTTTGTTTTCAGGAAACCTAAGTAGCTAAAAGCAACAAATGAAAAGAGAGAAGCTTTTACTACTTCCCCAGGTTGTATAAAATCTCCCTTATGCTGTGTTGTGCTTAGTTGCTTGTTTGTGTCCAACTCTTTGGAACCCCATGGATTGTAGCCCGCCAGGCTCCTCTGTCCTTCAGGATTCTCCAGGCAAGAATATTGGAATGGGTTGCCATGCACTCCTACAGGGGATCTTTCCAACCCAGGGATCGAACCCAGGTCTCCCGCATTGCATGCGGATCCTACCAACTGAGCCACCATGGAAGCCCAAGGATACTGGAGTGGGTAGCCTATCCCTTCTCCAGGGGATCTTCCCAACCCAGGAATTGAACTGGGAACTCCTGCATTGCAGGCGGATTCTTTACCAGCTGAGCTACCAGGGAAGCCCTTATGAGCCCCATTCCTACGGCGGCAGCCTTTCCCTCTTCACATCTCCTGTCGGAGAATTACTTAGTGCCCATGAAAACCCCTGCCAGCCCACTGTGCGTTTAGATCTCTGGCTACATCTGATGCAGATAATCCAAGCTGAACATTTTGCTGGCTTGTCTTGTCTTGATAACCTCTCAACCCTCCTTACCTTTGATAGGCAGTCCAATGTTTAATCCTAGATTTCTAAGATCACATTAAAGCTCAAACATCACCCTCTTTATCTTAGCAGAATTTACAGTGGCATTTTTCAATGGCAAAACTAGAATTAGGACAAAAGAAGAAAATATAATGGGAAGCCTGGGAAGCTAGTCATGAATTTTCTTCCATCATAGTGGAAGCAGCATTAAATTTTCCTAATGATTTTTTTTTTTTATAAAACCTCTGGAGTAAAAGGGATATAGGAAGTCTTTTATTCAAATCTCTATTCAGTGCTCACCCTCGGGCCCTGTCCCACCCTACCCCCTATAACTTCTTTGTATACATTAAACAGGTGTCTTCCAAGTTAAGATGAGATGCCACCAAGAAACTCAGGACATCTTGAGGAAACCCAATTTTATCTTTGAACATCTCTATTAGGAAAATAGTTGCTAAGGTCTTATAATATAATAATAGTAGCACTCATCTTACCACCATAATGTGGGTATTTAGGTTTATGTTGTTCATGGTATTAGTACATTGCATGATAAAATATTAATGTGCAATAATGCTCATCAAATTAATATTTAATATCTACCATGTATTAATAGTTAATAATCACCCATGTCTTCCAGCCTATCCAAAGGACTTTGCTGGATTATGGAAGTCAGTCCTTGCAACAATCATATGAGAAAGATATCACCAATCCTAGTTTACACATGAGTAAACTGAGGCTGAGTCTGGGGCCCCAGCTTGCCAAAGCTTTCAGAGCAAACTAGATCTGAGATCTGCCCTGACCTGGCTGCTGGCCCACCTGGACCCCGATCAGCCTTCTTTATGTTGTGCTTCTGTAGAGCCTGTTCCCCACTTTTCTCATCAGAAATTCAGATGTAATAAATACTACTTACATCGTAGAACCACCTAGGAAGTTAAGTGTTTTGATACGTGTAAAGCCTTTAAAAAAGTGCCTAATTCATACGTAGTAAGTTAAGCCCCCGATAAATGCCTACTATTTTTTGTGGTGGAGCTGAAATTTTTGTCCATATAACATTTCCACAAGTAAAAATTGATTCTCTCTTCAATCAACTAATTAACTTTTACCGTTCAAAGTATTATCTTCACATTTTTTCATATTACTCAGGAGTAGTTCTTCATCTTTTTGTATGCTCATTTTCATGATTTACATTAAGATTTTTTTTTACATTAAGATATTAAAATCTATTTCTTAGTGGTACAATCTAAGCTTTAAATAATTTTCAGAAAATGTTTTTACTACAAAATTTTTATTGACTCTTTTTTCCTCCCAGATGTCACTCACACTCTTTGTATCTCCTTCATAGTGAAACTCTTTTCAAGTTTAAAGAAAAAAAACTGTACCTAGAAATACTGCCAAAAATGAAAGTTTCCATGACAACCAAATAAGTAGACATTAAAAAGTGCCAAAAGTAATTCAATATCTTTTCTTTTTCTTTTTTTGAATTCTGTGGATTCCTTTAAGTGATGGACAAAAACGCCAGTGTGTGTTCCTATTTGTTTTGTCTTCATGCTGGAGTATATTTTCCATACACCTGTATTTTCACTTTTTTTTTCTTTTTCATTCATCTCCTTTCGAGTCTACACATAAAAGATTAGTGTTTATAACTTGAGAGAAATTACAGAATTGCAAACTGGTATAATCTAATACATCTGCAGAGAACTTCACATAAATAATTTTAGGTCATGAGTATTTCCTCTTATATCCAATATAATATTACCTTAAATTTTACAGTACTTTACAATTTAAGCTACTTTCCCATTTGTTATCTAATTTAATCCTAAAAATATGTCTTTTACAGGTATTTTTTAATGTGTAATCAAAGATCCTCAGGATAAAGCAACTTTCTTAAAGACAGTAGATGGTGAAATCAAAATACAAACCCAGAATTCATTACCCTTTATCCATTTTTACTACAGCTTTTCATTGTTTTAGGAAAAGCTGCTAAAATTCCCCTTATAACCCATTACCTATCTGCTCTTATGGTCATGATACTGTTCCAAATGCCTAAGAAATGTAAATACATCCTGCTGAAATTGAAGATGATCAATTTGATCTTCAATTGAAGATGATAGTTTCCTATCACTTGAGTTAATTTCCCCAAGATAAATTAGATGGAAGGTAAATTATCAGAGATTCTAACTCAGTGAAAAATAAGGCCCCTCTTTTCAAAAATTACATTATATTAAAGAAGAATCAGCAAACATTTTCTGTGAAGTACAAAAGAGTAAATATTTTAGGCTTTGTGGGCCAGAGAGGTTCTGTGAAACTACTCAACTTCATTGTAGCGTGAAAGCAGCCATAGGCAACATGGAAATGGATGGGCCTGGCTGTGTTCCAATAAAACTTTATTCACAAAGGGGGAGGGGGCGGGAATGATTTGGCTCATGGGGTACTGTTTGCCCACTCATAGTCTAGAAAGCCCGTCTTCAGTTCATTGTAGAAAAAATGGGAAGTAAGATTTAGGCAGTCATTACTGAAGCATTGGGAGAAATATCAAACAGAGCACAGGCAGACATTATATGTTGGGGGTATTTTTCTTTTATTGTTTTATACAGGGAAGGGATGGATGAGGGCTGCTCTGGGTAACAGTGCAAGCCTATGTTCTCTAAAATGTATGACAGGATACATTATTCCTGCCTCTGGTTACGAGGCTAGCCAGGGAAACATATTGGCTTACATTCTTTAATTTCACGCATGCTCTTTTGTCTTCTGTGTTGTGCTGACAACCACTGGGTAGACAGTGATGAACAAGGCTCACTGGCAGCCTTCCAGGAGTTTCCAACCAAGGTGGGGTAGGAGAGGAGATAGTGAGGACAGACAAGTGTACCAAAAAAAAAACCAATTATATATATATATATATATATATATATATATACAGCATAAAGAAAAATGTGGAAGAGACCAGCAAGGAGGTGTTAACAAACTGCACTGAGAAGACAAATGCAGAAGAAATGAGCTTGGTCCTGGGTGATCAGGGTGTTATGACCAGAGAGGGTAGCATCTAGCTGGGTCAGGAGGAATGAGACGATCCCAAAAGGAGCTGAGGGAAGGGCGGATCGGGAAGAAGAAACTGAGGCAGGCACAGAGGTGTAGAGATTCAGGGTGTGTGCAGAAAATAGAATACTGCGCTATGCCTGAGATGTCGAGTGAGGAGTTAAAATAGGGGCTGAAAGTCCAGCCAAGTCTTCTGAGAGCTGAAAGGGGCAGTTGAAGTGTTGGGATTCTATTCCCCAACAGGAAGAAGCCCTGGCACATAGATCATAACAGGATTTTACTCAGAGAATGTCCGCAGCAGTGTGATGAAAGCTCAGTTTGGTAAATGAACCTCCAAGAACTCTGGAGTAATGCTGTCCAAAAGAAATATAATGCAAGCCACAAATGCAAGCCATATATGTGATTTTAAAACTTCTTGTAACTACAATTTTAAAAAGTAACAATAAACCAAATTAATTTTAATAGTATACTTTATTTTACCTAATTTATCCAAAATACTATATATAGTTTTGGACTTCCCTGGCAGTCCATTGTTTAAGACTCCACACTTCCAATGCAGGGAGCATGGGTTTGATCCCTGCTTGAGGAAGATCCCACATGCCACAAGGCCAAAAAAAACTTCAAAATATTATAGTTTCAACCAATATAAAAATTATTAATGATATATTAATGTTTACTTCATACTAAGTCTTAGAAATGGGATGAGTATTTTGTACCTGGGGCCAGGCTCAGTTCAGACTTTCCAGTATGACAAGTGCTCGCTGTGGCTAGTGGCCACCGTGTGGGACAGCGCTGCTCTAGAACCTGTGAGCTAACAGACATTTGGGAGGGGACCTGGGGCTGGGCTGGAGGCAAGACCCGAGAACAGTTGTTTGGGGATGCCTGACTGTTTATTTCGCCAAATCTCCTTGTGTCCCGAGTCCTTTTAGAATAACCTACGTGGGAATAATTGTTGTACCTTTAAAATCAAATATTCATAGAATGACATGTGGACTTAGAAAATCCTGTTCTAGCTAAAGGTAGGTAAACCATTAAGGTAAGTAAAATCTCAGACACTTTATGTCATAATTACAATTGTTTCAATAAGGAATTTGGATCTTACCATTTTTCAGCTGGAAAGGCTCAGCAATTATTTTGCAAACTGTTCTAATTTTACAATTGGCAGAGACTCAGTATCACTCACCTAGATATTACTCCTGGGGCTGCCCGGTTTTTCCCTTTTTAGGTTACTGCCTGTGTGTGATTGTGTGCAAAAGACTGAGACAGAGGAACAAAGAAAGGCAGCAGAGATGACAGTAGGAGGAGGACAGTACAAGAGCCTAGAGAGGCTTTTTTAAGCTACAGATGCCAGGCCACACACTCATCTACTAAATCAGAGACGAACTCACAGCCAAATTAAGGCAGTGCTATTGCTTATCTATAAAGAGATCTGTATTACCATTGGAAATAGTAAAAAACACAGGAGAATTTTTTCTTTTCTCCTTGCAGGTAAAAAGATTAGAAGCAATACTTTATTAAATTCCCCAGAGTGTTGACATAGATGGGGAAGAGAGGGAGATAAGAGTTCAGATAGTGAAGAATGCAGACAGACACCCATGTAGCCAAAATAACAGCCACTGACCTCCTGTAACACAGAGGTCCTTGTACTGCAGGGGTTTTTGCTGGTGTGTGTGTGTATCTGTGAAAATTTGGGGGGTGGAACCAAGTTGCTATGGTAAGGAAGGTGAAGTTGAGGACGTATCAACCATCTTCCTTACCTCCCCCTTAGCAGCAGTTATCTTCTCTTCAAAAAAGAAAAAAAAAAAAAAGAAGAAGAAGAAAAAGAAAGGAAAATGTTTTATGCTATCACTTTAGGCACAACTTTTTAGTCGGATCAAAATATTGAACTATGGACTATCCTGGGTGTTCTAGGACATGCACAGTTATCAGTTTAGACCTCACTAGGGATATATAGTCTAGAATGATCTCCAGATGATCTATTTTGAACTCCTCACCAAGATGAGAAACATTAGAGCACAACTTCCTAATTTTAATGTGTATGTCTGTCACTGGGGGATGTGTTAAACACAGGCTCTCATTCATAGGTCTGGGATGGATCCCCTGCATTTCTGATAAGCCTCTGGGTAATGCCTGTGCTGCTTGCCTGAAGACTGTACAAAATAGTAAAGCCCCAGAACATCAAATATTTGTCTGAACAAAGTATTGGAAGCATCCTCAGATACGTCCTGCTTTCACATACAGTGAAAGTTAAAGTGGCTCAGCCTTGTCAGACTCTCTGTGACCCCATGGACTGTACAGTCCATGGAATTTTCCAGGCCAGAATACTAGAGTGGGTAGCCTTTCCCTTCTCCAGGGGATCTTCCCAACCCAGGGATGGAACCCAGGTCTCCCGCTTTGCGGGCAGAGCCTTTACCAGCTGAACCACAAGGGAAGTCCAAGAATACTAGAGTTGGGAAGCCTATCCCTTCTCCAGGGGATCTTCCCGACCCAGGAATCAAACCGGATTCTGCTGCATTGCAGGTGGATTCTTTACCAACTGAGCTGTCAGGGAAGCCCTCCCATGCTGTCCTCCCAGCATAAGCCTGTGGTTTCCCGCGGGCCCCCTCCCCGCTCCCTCCTTCCACCGTAGGCTGGAATTTGAAAAGAGGTGAGGCATTAGGAGATCCCAGGGATCCGAGCTGCCAGTCCTGCCTAGGAGCACATCTTTCTGACGAGGCTCACCTCTCTGCCTCCCTTCGTCTCTCAGGTATCTAAACTCGAGCGAGAGAAGACTCAAGAAGCCAAGAGGATCCGCGAGCTGGAGCAGCGGAAGCACACGGTCCTGGTGACGGAGCTCAAAGCCAAGCTCCACGAGGAAAAGATGAAGGAGCTGCAGGCCGTGCGGGAGAACCTCATCAAGCAGCACGAGCAGGAGATGGCCCGGACAGTGAAGGTGCGGGACGGCGAGATCCAGAGGCTCAAGTCGGCGCTGTGCGCGCTGCGGGACGGCAGCAGCGACAAAGTAAGGACAGCGCTCACCATCGAGGCCCGCGAGGAGGCCCGGAAACTCTTCGACGCCGAGCGCCTTAAGCTCTTGCAGGAGATTGCGGACCTGAAAACGGCCAAGAAGCAGGTGGACGAGGCGCTGAGCAACATGATCCAAGCGGATAAAATCAAGGCTGGGGACCTCAGGAGTGAGCATCAGTCCCACCAGGAAGCAATCTCCAAGATCAAGTGGGAGTCGGAGCGGGATATTCGGAGGCTGGTTAGTAACCCAGGGCAGAACCGTTCTCTTTCCAGGCTTCCGAGCGCCGTGGGGCTTGCTTTTTTGGGTGTTTTTTCATGAGTCGATTATAAACAGTGCCCTCCTTCTGTCTAGTACAAAATAAGTCGACAGGTAAATAGATGCACCCAGGCCAAAACTGGCATTGTAAAAGGTAAAAGATTTTGAAGTCAACTTTCTCATAAAAGGTGGATTTTTCTAGCCTCACACGTATGGAGAGTTATCTATTTAATGGCTCCTGTTTCCTTGGGTGTATATAGAAATTTTCTGAATGATATACTCTTCCAACATCGGCATGTGTTGTAGGCTTTCCATTTATAAAATGTTTTTACAGGGGCAGGGGAATTTTGTCTGGCTTTCAAGGTGTCTGAAAGTGGCAGCCAGTGGGAACATACTGAGGGATTCACGTGTTTTCTCCCCAGGAACCATGTCTGAAGGCAAGAAGTAGAGCTATAAAACCCCTAGTCATTTTACAAATAGATCTCCTTCTTTCCCAAAGTAAATGGAGGCAATTCAAAATAGAGGCCATTATAATTCTTAAACTGGTTGTCATTCCTACCTAGCTTACTTGCTATTACCAATTTCTAAGACTTACTTCAGCCCCTACTGAGTTGAAGCTTTTTTTTAATATGTATAACCAAAAGCCACATCAGTCTTTTCACTATGCTTAAAAGTAAAACAAATAGAATTACTGTGTGAAAGCTATCATGTTGCAGATTGACCTTGTCTTAGAAGTGTTTATTTGCATCTGTATTCAGAATGTTTAGCATCAGTTATATCTGGGTTATATATTATCAAATTAACTATCACCTGTTCAAGTATACTTTGTGCTTCTCTAAAAATATTTTCTTAGAAAAGAATTTAAGAAACACTTTCCTTCTTGTATCTGCTGATTCTAGCCATTTATATTCTGAGAATTCTAATTATGTCCCTTGGATGATCTCGCTAGGATTTCGATTTTATGTAAAAAGTGGTTATCAGAGGACATATTAGAAAAAAATTAAATTTGTAATTTTCTTTGTACTGCAATACAGTGTGACTGTAAATGTTGCCTTTGCCACACTTTACAAATTTTTTTATCTGCAATTCATGCTATTGTATTGGTTGACAATAAAGACCAAAGGCAGGTCAGAAATATTGTTCTCTGCCCTGCCTTTGGTTTTTAAAACACCAGTGGCTGATGAAGAAAGAATCAGGATGTGAACTCTGGAGTCAGCAGGTAGGTAAATAAAAAGGAAGCTTTACATTAAATATTTTTGTTTGTCAATGGTTTCAGAATAAGTCTAGAAATATATCCACCCATCCATGGTTATAACTTTTTCATGACTTCTTTTCACTGGCACATTGCAGAGACAGACATGATATCTCTCTGAGTAACAGTGTAAAATCTAGTTTCTCTGAATATTAGTTCAAAAATTGAGTGCAAACAGAAAAATGGGATACTTTTCAGTAATACAGATGTACTGGTCTTCATTTTTTCCTTCGAATCTTGTTCTTACCCCAATACCCAGTTCCATTTGTGGAACAGAAAGGGAGAGAAATCAGAGTGATCTTGTGTAGAAAATCTCCCCAGGGAATTCTGGTATGTACCCCCTCCCTACTTAAGAACTAGGAATTTGGAGGATTTTCAGTATTCTGAAACCAGAGTCCATGCTTATAACCAGTATGCAATTGAGACTCCTTGACACTAGTTACTTGATATTCTACCGAAAACCATTTTGAGAAAATGCTGGAAGGATAATCTTGGCAGAAGTATAGCACAGTGCCTAATAGAATGGGCTCTAGGGTCATAAGTCTGTATTTTAAATCAGGCTTCATCATTTATTAGCCATATGACGATGATCAAGCTCTTTACCCTTTGGGTCCTCAGTCATCACCTGTGAAGCAGTGATAACAGAACTACATAATAGGATTGTTTTAAAATGAGATAAGATATGTAAGACCCTGAATGCATTGAATGTATTAAAAGATCAATAAATTTCAGTTATGATGATGAGAATGATTATATGGGTGTGATGAGGTGATTTCCCAGCAGGTTTATTTATGTAGGGTACATCAAAACCAAGTAGGAACATGCAGATCTATAGCGCCGGTAAACTGTAAATAAACCATAGATAACAGATCTAGCAAATGAACATGCTACTTAGATAAGAATAACACTAGACTCAAGTCTCCTACAAGGAAATAAAAATAAAGACAATGTGTTTACTCCCAAATTAACAGGGCAGTGTTTGATTACTTGCCAAGTTATCAGATGATATCCCAGGACCATGACCTCCCCAAAATGATCTAAAAGTTAATCGTGTGACTTGGAGGCAGTAGCTCACAAATAGTTACATGTGGGGAAATGTGATTGTATAACACAATTTCTGTCCCAAATATACTCAAAAATGTATTTTGGTCTTAGGAACACAGCAACGAAATATTTATACAAAGTGATTTGTTATGTGTAAGGAGACATTCTTATAAAGAGGAGAACAGTATAATATTATTTATATTAAATGTGTCTACTTACCTACCCTGTTTTCATTTTTAATATTCTCATAGAATATAATAAAATGAGAAGAAAGGCTTGCTTTCTTCAAAGATTGTTTATAGACAATAATTTCACTAGCCCTCACCCAGGGATGGCAGAAAGTTTTTAGTCTGATGGAAATCTGATCAACAGGTACCAAATGCTTTTGGCCTTTAGTTGAGAAGTATTTCTGAAACCATGCTCAGACTTAACAATAAATATATCCCACAGATACAGGTGGGAAAACAGTGGCTAATATTGCCAGGTATTTTCTGTTCCTGTTCTTGTCCCAACCATGATTTTCTGATGGTAATAATAAAATGGTTGCTAAGAACTAGCTGCTCTGGAAAATGGATAGGAATGAAAGGAGCCATATAATATGAACCATGGAAGGACAAACTCATCACCTGAATGCAAACATACTGGCCTTAGAAAATGATGAAGCTACTAGAAATACTGAAGCTTTTTCAGGTTCAATGACCTGTTCATTGTTGTTACTGCTTTTTAAAAGGAATTCAAAGATGGTTCCCCCAAATAGGAAGTAACATCACACGTTGTCCTGGGAAACATTGTAGTAGAATATTTAGTATCTGTCTTTAATTAACACTAATAACCTGTCTTCGAGTTAACTTTTGCTTTCTATATTCAACCAACCCAGACTATTTCAAACAATATACTGAATCACAGCATCTACACAGGGTATACTAAAGAGAAAAAAAAATTACCCTCCTTGACACCAGTTTGCCTTATTCCTGAATTAAATATACTTGTCGTATTCATGATTTTTTTTTTCCTGTTTCAATGAGCAGAAAGAAGTTAAGCTCATACCATTGTGAAGATGCATTTCTTTGCAGCATTGTTAAACAAAATGTCCTGGGTGTCATTTAATTCAGATGGATGAGATCAAAGCCAAGGACAGGATCATCTTTTCTCTGGAAAAGGAACTGGAGACCCAAACAGGCTATGTACAGAAGCTCCAACTCCAGAAGGAGGCTTTGGATGAACAGCTCTTTCTGGTCAAGGAGGCTGAATGTAACATGAGCAGTCCAAAACGAGAAATCCCAGGAAGGGCAGGAGACGGCTCTGAACACTGCAGCAGTCCAGTAAGTCTGTTCAAGTTGAAGTTAAAGACTCAGGAGTCATCTTTTATTTAGTACCTAAGTTTTACTTTTCACTTAAGCTCTTTTCCTGTTTACTACAGAGAAATCAATTCTATCTCCTGCTATAAAACCAGGGAGTACCTTGGGAGCAGGGTTTTCTATACTCATAGACAACAAAGTGATCTGCACTGCTCTTAGCTGATCACAAGAGAATTACAGATCTTTTAAAATTCTTCATAGAATTTTTCTAGCCAAATGATACCTGTCCAGACATCAGCGTATTTTAAGAATCACCAATTAGATGAAAATACTTTGCCCCTTGCCAAGACTGGGAATTTTCCCTTGTATGAACAATTGAATTGGAAACTGGTAAAAACGGTTATCATGTACAGAGGTCAAAATGTATGACTGTGTAAAAGACTAAACCATTTGTAACCATCATCTGAAAACTTCAAGTCTGGTTGAGTTTGACACTTATTTTCCTGTATTTTCGTCATTCTATATGAGAAATTATTTTTAGACATTTAGTGATAGAAATCAGCTTGTATATAGTTTACTTTCATATGTTTTATCTCTCAAAGTATTTATCTGCTAAAAAGATGACAATGTATTATTTAGGAACAAAGATAGATTTCAAAGTATTGCTAATACTTACAACTCAGTAATGAATAATTTATGAATTGAGATATATATATATACATATATATATATATATATATATCCTAGTAGGTGGCAGAAAGAATACTGAACTAGATTTTAGCAGATGTAAGTTTTAGTTCTATCACTGACACCTACCTGTAGTGTAGCAAAATTGTCAAGAGAATATGTTCTGAAGTCATACCCTTTAGTTTAAATTCTGGATCTGCTGTTTGTCGTGTGACTTTCGCAGATCCTTTGACAGCTCAGAGTTCCCTATCTGTAAAACAGAGGCAGTAGTGGTACTCCATAGAGCTAGTCTGAGGTTAGGAGAAAAGATATGCAAAATATTGAGCATAGTGTCTGGTGCATAGCATCCAATACATGGTAGTTATTGAGCTACCGATAGAGACCTTGAACAACTTAGACCTCACTAAATCTTCTTGGTTCTGCAAAATCTTCCAGAATACTATGAATCTAGAGATATAATGTGTGTGGAACTGCTTTGTCAACAGTAGAGCACTATCAAAATGTAAAATGATAATGGACATGTAAGTGTGTAATGGTCCTGTGAACTCCAGAGCACAGAATTAATCTATGATTGCTATGTGTGAAGTGATTCCATGACTATTACACCAGTGTGGAAGCCAGCTGATCTGGGCAAAATCTACCACCAAAGTCTGTTCATTAATCTACTGTGTCCCATATATGGAGGTAATGCACCAGTCTTCTGAATCTGACCTTTTTCTCCAAAGTTATGCAGGAATTTGCAGATCCCATCCCTATTCTACACTCTCTTTGGCTAAATGTAATAGCAGGACACCTACCTAACTGTGGGAAGCACTGTGCAGCCATGACATAAGGGACGCTCCTTGAACCTCATGTAATCACAGCATGACCCTGATCTCACAGCTCACAGGTCTCATAAACTGATCCAGCTTTCTACCACTTTCTTTGTCAGGAGTCAGGGCCCCAGGGAGTATCTGCCACATAGAATTCATTTGCAGTTTCAACCAGGTGTGATCTTAAACGCAAGCAGTGAATTTGGGGGTTTGGAATAAGGTAAATATTTACTCTCCTCTGAGTAAGAGGACATTTTACTCTCAACTCATAAACCAGATGAAAGGAACTAAGCCTATTACTTTTAAGAGCAGCATTCTAAAACTTTGTGAAAAGTTTTATTGAAGAAATTCCCATTTTAATTTTCATGTGTAGGATTTGCGAAGAAATCAGAAGAGAATAGCTGAGTTGAACGCCACGATAAGAAAATTAGAAGACAGGAATACCTTGCTTGGAGATGAACGAAATGAACTGGTGAGTTCTAAGCAGATTTTTTTCAAATTTTATTACTTTTTAGGCATTTTGTCACAGTAGCATATCCATGTTCATTCGCTCAGTTGTGTCCAACTCTTTGCAACCCCATAGCCTATAGCCCACCAGGTTGCTCTGTCCATGGAACTTTCCAGGCAAGAAGTCTGGAGTGGGTTGTCATTTCCTACTCCAGGGATCTTCCTGACCCAGGGATCAAATCCTTGTCTCCTGCACTGCCAGGTGGATTCTTTACCACCGAGTCACTTGGAAAGCCCCTATAGTAGTATATATGATGTTATAGTACAGAATCATAAAGAAAAGTGTACAAATAATAAAGGTACAATTCAGTAAATATGCCCAACGTGTAGTACTCATATAACTTACTAGCCGGATGAATAAGTGGAAGACTACCAGCGTCTCCAAACTTCCCCTTCTTGAGACCTCTCTCAATCACCAGCCTTCTAAAGTTAACCATTGTACTGAATTCTCTTACTATGGATGTCTATCGCCATTTTAAAAATGTGTTGTAGGGAATTACCTGGAGTTCCAATGCTTAGGACTCAGCGCTTTCATGGCCAGGGCCCAAGTTCAATCTCTGATCAGGAAACTAAGATACCACAAGCTGCACAGTATGACCAATAACCACCAAAAAAATGTGTTGTAAATGGAATCATACAATAATTATCCTTTTGCGTCTGGCTTTTTGCTCAGTGTTACATTGATGAGAGTCATTCATTGTGTTGCATATAGAATTCATTCATGTTCACGACTCCATCCTATTCAATTATATGATTATTATACATTTATTATAAAAGTATATGGTATATATATATTTTATTATAAAAATATATGATGCAATATGTATATACAATTATATGTGATAAGTAAATGTATATATTCATCTGTTGTTAATGGACATATATGTTGTTCCATGATAGTTTAAAGTTGTTAATGGTGCTGCTACATGCCCTGTTGAGAAAATATGTTCATGTCTGGGTGGACTATACCAAGGAGCAGAATTACTGGATCATAGAGTATGCATGCAGTCAGTTTTAGCACTTGTTACCAAACAGTTTTCCACAGTTGTTATGACAATTAAACCCCCTCCAATAATATATGAGTTACATTTTCTCCTTGTCTTTGTAAGCATGTAAAAATAATATTATAGATCATTTTAGTCATTTTGGTGGGTGTGAGATGTATTCTTATTATAGAATTTTCATTTTTATTTTCCTTCTTACTAATGAGGCAGAATAACTTTCCAAATATCTAGTGGCCTTTTTGATATACTGTGTGATTTACCCTTTGTCTTTTGCCTATTTCCTTTTGTGCTACTTTCATATGCTTATTAGTAGTAGGAATTTTTTACATAATTTTTAGATGTTTATGTTTAAAATATCCTGCCATATATTTTACACTTTTTTTGGTGGCTGTTGCTATAATGCAGTTATTTTCAGACTCTAAACAGAAGGGACACATTGTTTTATGTCTTCCCAGTTAAAGCGTGTGCGGGAAGCTGAAAAACAATGTAAACCTCTTCTGGAAAGGAACAAGTGCCTCGCCAAGAGAAATGATGAACTGATGGTGTCTTTGCAGCGCATGGAAGATAAACTAAAAGCCGTTACCAAGGAAAATTCAGAAATGGTATGTATCACAGACTCTGCAAAAGTGCAGCTTCCTTGTTTTTATTATGCCACTAACCTGACTTCCTGGTCTTTCCCAGTTTATTTTTAAAATATTATACAGTGCTCTTTGTGAAAATTTAGATTTTTTCCCCTTATGTAAGCAAGGAAGAACCCACAAGGAAGAAATCAAAAGAAGGCTGCTGGCTCTGAATTTTATGGAGTTTCTCAATTTTGCAGAACGATAGGAGCACTTCCAGAAATCTGCACACTCTCCAAAAGCTCCAAAATAGAGAAGCAGAGTTCCAACCTGTCTCCTCAGCCATAGAAGCCTGCTTCCAGGATCAACAACAAGGCCCTACTACAGCACAGGGGACTGTATTCAATATCCTATGATATCACAATTATCCTGTGATAAACCAGAATGGAAAAGAATATTAAAAAAGAATACATATGTATACATATGTATAACTGATTTACTTTGCTCTACAGAAGAAATTAACACTTTGTAAATCAAATATAATTCACTAAAATTTTTTAAAAATAAAATGTTTTAAAAAAAGGCCCTCTTCCAAGAGTTTTACTGATGGGTTCTTTATAGAACAGTGTAGTAAGTATACCCGCATCTTCTAAGATCTTGCATAATAACTGGAAATAGATGCCATCATTTGCTTTATATAGAGAGGTGATGTACTAATGTCCTCTTTCACAGACTTCTAGTCCAGTTGTAGAGATCTTCAGACATTCCCAATGATTTCCACCTATTATAGCAGACAAAATAGATGTGAGGGTGTTAGTCGGTGTGTGTGTCTATGTATTGAAGCTAAACAGTTTTCACCTTTAGCTGGAACTTCATAAAATTTCTACAGGCAGTTTATATTAGCCACTGAAGTTTGGGATTTTTAAAGTCTCCACCTATACTTTCTTTTTTTTTTCTCTTTAACCCAGAGAGAAAAAATCACATCCCATCCACCGTTGAAGAAATTAAAATCTCTAAATGACCTCGATCAAGCTAATGAAGAACAAGAGACAGAGTTTCTAAAACTTCAGGTCATTGAGCAACAGAACATTATTGATGAGCTCACAAGGGTAGGTCTTGATTAATCTGTAAACTCTAAGCTGTCCTCAAGGACAAGTAGGCAAGAAATCAACATATGCTAGAAACACTTAATAATTTTGGATTAGCTGCAAAGGACCAAGTTCATGTGATTAATATGTAAATAGGTTCAAGAGACTATTCCAAAACTCCTTTATATCCTTTAACTGTTTTATATCTTTTCAGTTATAATCCTTTGTTAACTAATTTGTTAACTCAAATAATAGCTACAGAGCACAATAAAAGAATTCCGAAATGTATTATATGTGAGTAGATTGATGGTGTGCTGTATCTTATAATTACCTTCTAGTATCAAGATTCTGAGGCTCAGAGATTAAATATTTTGCCTACAATAACAAGACTATAGGCCTCTTATTTCCCAACACCTGATTCAGTGTCTGATAGTTTAATAAATATTTGTCAAATGAACAGCAATGTCACAATGACATGACAGCTGAAATTCCAGTCCAGATGTTCTGAGGACTTCAGTACCTGCTGAAGTAGGTCAGGCAGTTGTTACTCCCATCTGCACCTGGCTGAGACCTGTGTTACGTGAAAGTCACTCAGTCATGTCCAACTCTTTGCGACCCCATGGACTGTACAGTCCGTGGAATTCTCCAGGCTAGAATAGTGAAGTGGGTAGCCTTTCCCTTCTCCAGGGGATCTTCCCAACCTAGGGATTGAACCCAGGTCTGCTGCATTGCAGGCAGATTCTTTACCAGCTGAGCCACAAGGGAAGTCTGTGTTACCAGCAGCTTTGGACTGAGACCTGTATCTGCACTTGGGTTTTCCCCTTTGCCTCTCTGTCTTTATTCTGCAAGTGACATCTGTGATCACTCTAACTTCACAACCAGCCAAGGCTTACAGAGGTGAACTAGTGATGGGAGAACTTCAGACGGTAGTCTCCAGAGTAGAGTGAACAACATGATTTACTGCTATTGAGGAAAAAAAGGATTATAAATTCAGCTTATAATTATTTATGGTTTACCCTTTTAAAATTTTCTATATTGAGTGTTTGTTATAATGCATATGCCACATTAGAAGAGTCATCTAAGTATAAATTTTTAAAGTTTTAAATATATTGAGATTGGATGATCAAGTTATTTTTGTTTATAAAGGTGGGGGGAAATTAATACTACTGGCTTAATCTAGGTTATTTGTTAAACATGCCCTTCAAATCTCTATGCCCCTCACTTCAGTTCCACATCCTTAATAACTCATAAATCTCACAGATTCACTAGTCTAAGAATTTGCTTGACTTTGAGTATCCTCAGTTTAAGCTAAGTTTCTTACAGAATTTTGAGATGTTGAGGCATTTCTACCAGACTTTCAGACAGACATAAGTGTTACTTATTTCTTCTACTTTTGAATGTGTATAATAACCATATGAAATACTTAGCAGGTGGACACCAAATTCCCAGAGTATCTCCTTTCACAAAAAGAATGAATTAAGAAATCAGTCATTATATCTGGGCTTCCCTGATAGCTCAGTTGGTAAAGAATCCACCTGCAATGCAGGAGACTCCGTCTGATTCCTGGATTGGGAAGATCCACTGGAGAAGAGATAGGCTAACCACTCCAGTATTCTTGGGCTTCGCTTGTGGCTCAACTGGTAAAGAATCCACCTGCAATGTGGGAGACGTGGATTTGATCCCTGGGTTGGGAAGATCCCTTGGAGGAAGGCAAGGCTATCCACTCCAGTATTCTGGCCTGGAGGGATCTGAGGAAACTGAAGAATCCTACTTTAGGAGAACAATGAATAGCTCCTTTGTACTTCATTTCAAGTATAAAACAAAGAATGCCCATTAGGAGCACAGTGTACTTCCTGACTGTGAGGCTCTCAGATCCACACAGATTATCATGAAAAGTTGTAAAATATTCTTCCTTTGAAAATACCTAAGTATCAAATCCAAAGTTGCCAAATTTTACAAAACATAATCTTATTTTAAATAGAAATATGTCTATGCCTCAGGGAAAAAAACAACTCTGTCTTTCAAAACAAACAAACAAAAAAGCTATAGGAAAATATGTACCAACTCAAGAGCTGAAAAGCCTTTCATCTGTTTTCCAGGACCGGGAAAAGCTCATTCGTAGAAGAAAGCATAGAAGAAGTTCCAAACCAATTAAGGTAATGAGGAAACTAGGTTATCAGGCTTTTGCCACACACAAGCACAGCCAGAGGAGTGAAGCTTGCCAAGGCATCTTCCTGCAAAGACATGATAAATCAGATGTTCCTGAGCTGCAGCAGAGCATGGGGTTTATTTGCCAGAAGAAAATCTTTCCTCTTGACAGTTCTTAGAAGTCCAAAAATGATTGTGTTGTTGAAAAAATAATTGTGTTGTGGATTTTAAGCTGAAAGTGTTTGCTTTAATACAGGTTTTCTGAGTGAAGAACCCACTAGATTTGAAGTAGAAAGGGTTATCTGACAAGCTGGAGAGTCATGCTTCAAGAACATGCAAGAGATACACATGATTTGATGTCTCCCATGAATAATATTAGCATCTGATACCCATCCTATAATTGATTAAATTATATTTTCATTATTCACTTGGGCAATATTATTGATAAAGCCAATTCTCATATCTGTATAGCCTATTATAATCCACAAAGTTTTACTATTTGTCAATTTGTTTGATTTTTTTAACAGTTGCCTCATTTGATAACACACACTGAGGTACAAAAAAATGGGGGGCTTGAATCTACTACTAGTAAAATGTACAAATGTTTCCTACTTTCTAGAAAGAGAATGACGAGATGTATCCAAAGCCCAAATACACGTTTATTTTTTTAATCATAAAGTCTTCTAAAAAAATTAATTATAGACTTTGCAAAATCTATGTAGTAGATATTAATCACATTATTTATACTTTAAAAAATAAAAAATAGTAATTAAGTAAAAATTATAAAGCCACTTAAAATGATGCCATTGAATAGTAAAGATATGGGAAAATGTTTATAATACTTAAAAACACAAAAAACAGTTACCTCATTTGATTTGAATGTGGTATTAGATGATAGGATTTGATAATCCCCTTCCCATAGATACCTGAACTTTCAGAATTTCTTGATTGTAGCTTAAATACCCAACAGAAAAATCACATAAAATCAGCGTGATATAAAACGTAACATAAGAGAGGATCCAGGGTTTTTATGAACAGAGCCAAATATTAATGAATCTTCCTCCAAAATATCAGAAGTGAAATAACATAGTAGAAACATTTATTGGAATCATTGTGTTCATGCCTAATATATTTATTTTATCAAAGAAACATTAAAGGAGCTATGTGTTCTCTGTTCATTTGCATGTCTGCGGTTGACAGTGTGTTGGTAATATGTTGACTTTCCCCCCTTAGTTTTTTTGATAAATGTGTACTGTCCCTCCATTAGAGGCCTGTTTTGGACCCATTTATTGGCTATGATGAGGACTCCATGGATTCAGAAACATCATCCATGGCCTCATTTAGAACAGACCGGACACCAGCTACTCCTGATGATGACTTGGATGAGGTAGGCTTTTTTACTTTTCTCATCTTTTCTGATATTGTCACATCCTTCCTTGAAGGGAGAGAAAAAGCATTTCACTTTTTATCTCCTTTATGAAAAGCACATAATCTCATAACAGTGACCGGTTTTGAGATCTTGCCTGGCTGTGTTACCTTTTGGAAAAGAGCTTCACCTATGTTATGTAGCCCTTGTAGAAACTTCTCTGAAGTTCAGCTCTGTAGCTTGAAGATTTTTTTCAAGATATATATAATTACTCTCCCAAAGTCTTCATCCAGAGAAAGTGTGAACCAAATGATAAGCGTAGAACAAGCTTTTTTTTCTGATTTATTTTTATTTATTTTTTATTTAAACTTTTTATTTTATATTGGGATATAGCTCATTAATACTGTTGTAATAGTTTTAGGTGGACAGAAAAGAGACTCAGCCATATGTATATGTACCTGTTCTCCCCCAAACTCCTCTTTCATCCAGGCAGAGTTCTATGTGCTATATACTAGGTCCTTGTTGGTTATCCATTTAAAATAGAGCAGTGTGTACATGAACATCCCAAATTCCCTAACTATTCCTTTCCCTCTCCCTTCCCTCCAACAACCATAAGAAGACAAACTTTTAAATTCAAGTCTAAGACAGTGTTTAGCAAAGTGTGCTCTGTAGGCCACCTTCATTGGAACTATCTGGGATGTTCAGTTACTGTGGAAGTTCCTGGACCACACAACTCCTGACTCATATCTTGAGGGTGGAATCCCCAAACTTCTCTGATGATTGTGTTATGTTCCCAAGTTTGAGGCCTGAAGCTGTAAAACTGTGTTTTTGTAATTTACCTGGGGAAGAAGTTGTTAGATATGAATATATTGAAAGGAACTGGGACTAAAATTCTGATTATCATCTCCTCAAATTTGCATCCAAAATCTGGGTATAAGTTTTTATCATTTGAATCCAAAATTTTCTGTAATCCAATCCCAAATGGGCAATAACCAGAAATATATAAATAAGTAAATGCTTCTTTTATTAATAAATACTTAAATATTTCTGCAATTTGCATCTTAAAAGTGTTATAGTGTTTGTGCCTGTAACATCCTTTAAAATTAAGAATTACATAGAATCCAAAATCATGCAAACTTTTATTTGTCTTTAAACAATTTACATGGACACAGGATGTGAACATAACATAATTATTTTTTGGCTTTTTTTTTTAACCTCAAGAGTTTGGCAGCTGAAGAATCTGAGCTAAGATTCCGACAATTAACAAAAGAATACCAGGCTCTCCAAAGAGCATATGCCCTCCTGCAGGAGCAGGCTGGAGGCATCATTGATGCTGAAAGAGAAGCCAAGGTTAGTGTACATCTGCGAGAGTGCCCCGAATGGGCTTGCAACAGCCACAGCATAAAAGTACCATGGACATAAAAGTATCAATAGGATAGCTTTCCTTGTACCCTTCTCTCCAATGCAGCTTTTGAACTGCTTTATCTTTTATGTCAACAAACGTTGGATCTGGAGACATTAGAACCAGCTTAGATCAATGCTTTTGTTCCTTTAAAGACAGTTGAGTGCCTAGTTCTCATTTATGCTATTTGAAAGCTTGCACTTTCAAAGTTAGAAAATGTTGAATTTTGATAATCCTTTTTTTTTAGTTTCTTGCTTGAAAAAAACAAACTCATCTTTCAAAAGCAGTGGTAGCCAGTTCCTTTTCTTAGTTCATAAGTGCCCAGCATTAGATTGACAACTTACTGAGAATTATCACTGATAATATCTCACTTAACCCTTGTGCCAGCCCTCTAAGGTAGGTGTTTCATAAAAGAGGAATTTGAGGCTCAGAGAGGTTAATTGAATTGCTCAAGATCACACAGCTAATAAATGGAAAACTGTTGATTCCAAGTCATATTTTACTAGGTCAGTTATTTTTTTCCATTATCTTGCAACTGCCTCACATAAGTCTATTTTTTTAAAAAACCACACACAGTACTAAACTTGACATTTACTGAGTCCGTGGTGTATTTCAAGCATTGTTCTGAGTATTTTATATGCATTATCTTATATAATCCTAAGACAACTCTATAAGTTAGATGCTATTATTAACTCCTTTCTAGAGGGGAGGAAATAGTAGCTTAGTAGAAGTTAAGTGTAGCTTAGTTATATTAAAGCCAGGATATGTAGCTTACAGGAAAGCTAGGATACGAACCTAGTCCTCCTGAGCTCAATCATCACCACCATGCCATCACTGCCTCATATGTTAGTTTACATGGGTCAAAAATGAATGTGACCATCCAGTGATTTTATCTTACTTCCTTATTAGAAGGTCTACAGTGTACTGGGGAGTGCTGTGGGAACTACGTTAAGTTGGTTAGTGGGAAAGGATAGATATTATAACTATATATGTTTAAAGGGTAGCATTCATACATACATACATGCACACACACATACCTAAAAGAGCAAACATTTTTTAAAAAACCCATGGTGAACTGAAATAAATAGATAAGCAATCATTAGGAAAGGATGTGTGTGTGCTTTCATGTCTATGCCCTAATACTGTAAGAGTTGTGGATTCTTTTATCAGCATTTACTACCCATTCTTATAAGCATAGGACTAGTCAATGAAAATAATAACTTATGCCTTGTTTTTTGGAGAGGTGATGATGTAGAAACCAGTTCTCTCTTTAGTCTCACTCTCCTATCGAAATACAGGTCTAGAACTGTTTATGGCCATTAAAGTAAGAAAACTTACTATTCTGAGCAAAATAGTCTAAAACAAATCAACATGTGGGAAAAAGAATAATAAATTCAAAGAAAATAGAAATACAAAAATAGTTAATAAAAATGAAAAATTATCAATGAAAACAGAAGACAATCGTTTCAATACAAGAAATAAATAGGTTAAAGTTAACAAAATTATTAGTTAAAATAATTCATTCAAAGTTAAAATAATTCTCAGCAAGCTAAGTTTGAAATTTTTAACCTGATAAAGGTAAATATAATATTTAACAGTTCAAAGAAATATTCTCCTCACAGTGAACAATAAGAGAATAATACTTCCCATCGCTGATTTTGTTCAACTTTGTACCAAAGAACCCATCTGGATCATAAGACAATGAAGAAAGTAATATGTGTATGGCCAGAAAATAAAAACAGATAATAGGATCATATATAGAGAGAATAGAAGAGAATCTTAAAAACAACTGGACCAAATGAGATAAGGTCATTCCATACAAATCAGTGTCCCAAACTGCTGATGTGCATGTGTGTGCACACACATCACACACATGCACACACACGCACACACACACACACAGAGAAAGCAGGTGATAGATACATAAATAAATACTTACATAGATTTGGATTTAGACTTACATATAAGGCACAAAATTGGCTTTGAAAGAATGGAAATGTTCTGGAGAGGCAAATGGGAGAAGACTTTCCAGAAGGGCACTTGTTCAAAGAAAGAAAGAAATGGAGAAGTACAAGGCATATTTAGGAAACAAGGAGATCACCAGGCGGTAAGGAGTGGACCCTGCCCTGATGGATGGTGGGGAAAGACTGGAAGTATAAGACCAAACTAAGTGTAGAAGTACAGTGAATTTTAACCTGATGGTAAAGGGAGCCACTGAAAGTTATATGCAGAGAGTTTAGAATGTAAAAATAGATTTAAAAGTTTCTTCGATGGTAGAAAATTATTTTTTCCTCTCTCTCACTTGTTGAGTTCTAATCAGGGAACATGGTGGGAAGAAAAATTGTAGAACTACCATTTTACTTATTGAGTTCTGGAATTTTGATTTCGCTAGGCTCAAGAACAACTCCAGGCCGAGGTGCTAAGGTATAAAGCCAAAATAGAAGATCTGGAAGCGACTCTGGCTCAGAAAGGGCAGGTAGGCATCTGGTTGCTCTCACTTCTGCAGCTGCAGACGATTCAATCTGACCTTCCACTAGATCACCCTGTGCCCATTCAGGACACGGCTTGGCTGTCCACAGTGATCTCCTCAAACTGTGTCCGAATGTTGAGCTGTCTGTTTCTGTCCCTGGTGTTTTGCTGGCCAGAGCGTGAACCCAGCTACAAGAGCGGATGAGGCTGGGCAACAGAGAGAGAATGCCCAGGGAAGAGGAGCACTGCACACTTAGCCTAGAGTGATCATGAGCTGCTAAGACCAAGACCCACCCCTCAAGCTGCATTCTTTGCCTCTATGCTACATTGATGGTTCTGCATTTTAATGTTTTCCATCCATACGTATCTAGCCTGTGTGCATTCTGACCCCTTTCACTTTTTGCCTGTGTGGTCACTTCTGAGTCCCCAGAAGGCTGGTCCTGGATTATTCAGACTGAAAAAGATAGGGATAGCGAGCGACAATGAAAAGGGGGGTTAAATTTTCCTGGCAACTTTGGCCCCAACATCTTAGAGTGAGGAGCTGGCTGGGGTGAGTGACGTTTACCGGTCGCTGGCAGGCAAACAGACCGGGTGGAGAGAAGATAGCTCTGGCAAAGTGGTTTGACAATACATGCTCTTTCGTGCCACTCTGAAATGCTGACTGCGCGATATTCTTTGTCAAACAGGATTCACACTGGGTAGAAGATAAACAGCTTTTCATTAAGAGAAACCAGGAGCTTTTAGAAAAGGTATGTGGGGCGCAACACCCTAATGGGGCAGAGGAGAGACTGATGAGAGATCCAGGAGCAGCAGGGGGTCCGCTCAGGAGTGGCACAGGGGCGCGGGGACGGGGAGGCTCTTCCGGCTGTGCTCCCCTCTGCTGCGCGCCCAACCGCATCTCTGTCACCGCCATCACCATCAGTTGAGTGGCCCGTGGTATGCATGGCTCTGTGCTGGGCATTGTGCCGATTGGAAAGATGTGATCCCTGAAACCTATTGATTTGTTGCATATATATATATACTGTATATTTACTGTACATATATATATACCCATATGTGCACACATCCTATGTGGTTGTCCATCTATAAGAACACTTATGAATAGGACTGATGATTTTGTACAAGGAAGTGACTCTAAGAGATGCTGCAACCTAGCATTGACTGGGTTCTCACTGTTAATTTTTTGCTAATATTGGCTGCTTATTTATGTATTTGTTTTATGAAAGAACGTTTCAAAAGATACATCCAAAGCACAAAAGAGCATGTCCCAGAAGTTGTTCAACAAATCAAGATACAGAGGCATGGTTTTGGCCCAATAGATAGAATTAATTTAGGTTAGCTGAATATAGGCTTTTGACTGGGGACAGTGAGATACAACAGAGATCATTTTACATTCAAGCATGGCTTTTCTTTTGGTATTAATATTTGCCTTTGGTTATGTGAAATGATTACAAAATAATCTTATATTATTCTTGACAAAAAGAGAATTTGAAAGAGCATGTGAGTAAGGGAAGTTATTCTGAAGGGTGACACAGAGTTATGTAAAAATTATTTTAGGGTTGTTTATACCAATATTCACTGGTCTTGACAAGTAATAAAAATTAACTGCAACACCCTGGTAAGCATGGAAGGGGAAAGAAGATGGTCGTCTCCCTTCCTGCTGGTCGTGTCTTACTTTCTGCATGATGAGAGACAAAGCTGATGTATAGAAGCAGGGTAGGTGTTCCAGGACTGAGGACTGGTACTCTCAGAAAGGTTAATGGTCCCTATAAAGAAACTTTATGGACACTGACCCTGGTTTTTGTATTGCAGCCACCTGTGAACCATTAATATGATGGCTAGTGCTAAGCACTAGATCCAGGAATCTCCCCAGATATCCCATCTCTGATCTCAATCCAAGATTCTAGGAAATAGTCAACTTATAAAAACTTTCGAACATTTACTAAACCACAAAAATCTAGTGTAAAAAACTTGGTTGACTACATAAATTAATGTCATATAGTATCTCACTTCCCCCTATATTTATTTTTCTATATCAAGAGGCTAAGTGAAAAGAGAATTTTAGTAGTCTCCGAGCTGCCCAGTAATAAGTGTTATCACACTGTTTATCATCTAAAAAAATAACTCCCATTATGTCTCTGTCTGATTTCCTTTGGTCTATAAAGGGAATTTTTGAGCCCAGCCTTCTAAGAGTAAAAGAAAACCAAAGCAACAATAAAACTAAACATTCTACTTCAAGTGTTTACACTCGAGAAAGTAAGATTTACTTTAGATTAATAAGCCCTTGATTTTTTATTTCTAAATTCAAGATTTTAAACAGTTACTGTACAGAAGGCCCACTCACACAGCTAATATTGAAGGCAGCGCCAAACCGATTGCCGATCATGGAAATGTTCTGAGGCCTTGTGGACATGGGTTCTGTGTATATATACAGTATATATACAGGGCAAGGCAAGTTTGTACACAACAAACTTAATGGCATACTAGACATCCTACAGGAAAACCCTATGGGAAAACAGAAAGGAGTGGTGTCATTTTGAATTGAGAAGCCAGGGGAAGCCTCTTATGGTAGGAGATGTCATGGAAATGTAGGATTTCCTCACGTAGAAAAGGAAAAGGAAGAGCCCTTTTCAGACCAAGATGAGCCGACAGAGCTCCTGGAATATTCAGAATATAGGGTAGATCTGGGTTTCTAGATCCAAGTGCATGTGATTGCATGTGAGTGAGTGTGTGTATGTATGTAGACATGACAGTGATAACACCTAAATATGATGAGCAGATTATTAAAGTTTTTTATTTCCATATTGAGACTTTGACTTTATTCTGAAGGTAACTAGAATTCAACAAAGTTTTGTGTAGGATCAGAGCTGTTTTATAAAAAATATTTCTTCAGCAACTTGTAACTCCAGAAATAAGAGGTGTCAGTCTCCATTGTTTGCACCGTTTAATCTAGTTCTTGGACACTGTCCCTGACCACATGGGACAAATTCATTTTTCACAGGGTCCCTAGACCTGGTCCCAATGAATGGAGTATCCTCCAGCATTTTCCTCTATGACCCAAACAATTCAACCAAAGGATAACTAGAAGGAAAGCCAAAGATTTATTTTATTCACATGTACTTGGGATTTTTTTCTTCATGATCTGGAAGATTTATTCACTGAGTAAATGAATGCTGTCCGTGCTTGCTTTGCAAAGTTGTAGATGCTTTTGTGCAATGTCCACCTAACTTGAGGATTTACTTTATTAGATAGAAAAACAAGAGGCAGAAAATCACCGGCTCCAACAGGAACTACAGGATGCCAGAGACCAGAATGAGCTGCTGGAGTTTCGAAACCTAGAACTAGAAGTAAGGAAATGATGATGATGATAAAAATAATCATAACAATTAACATACACTGATCCTACTCTATGTGTGAGGTACCAAATTAAGCATTTCAGATACATACACTCACTAGACCTCATAGCCACAACCAAGATTTGATTGATGAGGCAACTGAGGTTAAATAACTTGTCCAACTCGTGTGACTAGTCAGTGGTGAAGCATTGAAGCAACTCAGAATTGTCTGCTCAGATACTGTACTTTACAACATGGTTGCCTTTATGAACAAGGCTAATGAATAATTTTTAAATAGCTAAGTAGATTTCAAACTTCATAAATATTTCATTTCCTTTACATAATCATTTCCATCCTCCATTTCTGACTCAGAAAAATTTCTTTTATATATTTAAAATTATATTTCAAAATGTACTATATTATAAAAGTATTTTATTGTTAGACTCTTGAATTTGTAAGTAAACTTTTTATTCTGTAATGCATTATGCAAAAGGCTAAAAAGCAAGGTAATTTGTTTTAGGAAATACTCTGGTTAACCTAAGTTTCAGAGTCTATATTTTTAAAGTAAAACATAATCAAATCAGATTCTGATTGTATCATGCAGAATCTGGCTTAGGGTCTGGTTTAAATATGCTGATATGTAAAGGATAAGAAAATTTCCCATTTGACTTATTTGTTATTTTGCCAGCAATTTTCTTCTTGAAGATATTTCACATTAGGTTTGAATAATATCAAACGTTAGGTTTGAATAGAGTTTGCAGTTGGTATGCTTCAGTGAGGAAGTAAGTCGTTTTGGTAGCCCACTTATCTTACTCATCAAGCTTGAGTGAATTGAATATGCAAAAGGCCCTGAGCTGCCATAAAGCTTCATGGTCAGAAGAAGATTCTTTGTGACACCTGAAAGCTCTAAATATTCATGCAGTTTAAAATGGAACTCCACTTCCCAAATTTCCCTGATCAAAAAATTTGCAAACCTGGATGACACGGTGATAAATTCTTCTCCCACAACTCTCAGTTGACTAATCAGTTCTTTTCCATTACATTCAAGCTTGAATATCTTGAGTTCAATTTTCTTTTTTTTTTTTCCAAATGGCATATTGATAAACTGCTGAAATAGCATAGAGAACATAGACAACTGGTTTAGTGATTAATCAGTTGTTGCTTTTTTTTTTCCAATTCCTATATATTCTTCACTGTATTTCAAGGAAAGAGAGAGACGATCCCCTCCATTTAATCTGCAAATTCACCCATTCTCAGATGGTGTGAGTGCTCTCCAGATCTACTGTATGAAAGAAGGTGTCAAGGTAGGCACATGTTTCCTTGTGTGTGTTGTAGACAGTAGAAGAGCTGGGAATTGGAAAAGGGGAGGTTACTGGTCACTGTTTGGTCTTTCAGTCACTGGGTGTCATTTTGATACAAACCATGTAGGAGCTGAAAATAGTCACGTCTATGGGAGAATTAACAGGATGTACACAAATAAATGTGTGACAGATATATGAATGGTAACAGCAAAAAAAAAAAAATAGGAAGCAATGATTATTTAAAAGAGAGTAATACAGAATCAAAATATGTGTAAAGATAATTACCCTTGATCATGTAGCAGAAATATTAAATAAATTCACTACTTATAGAAACATATTTCAAGGATGCCAGATAAAAAGGTATTTGTTGTGCTGCTCTGATGGCTGTGGAATTCATCATCTTGGAATTTCAGTATTAGAAGAAATCTAGAAATCATCTCACCACCATCTCTTTTGTTGTGAGTGTTTTAGGTAGGATTTCCCTTTTGGGCTTCCCTGGTGACTCAGACAGAAAGAATGTGCCTGCAATGCAGGAGACCCAGGTTTGAGCCCTGGGTGGGAAGATCCCCCAGAGAAGGGAATGACTACCCATTCCAGGATTCTTGCCTGGGAAATCCCACTGACAGAGGAGCCTGGTGGGCTGCAATCCATGGGGGGTCACAAAGAGTCAGACACGACTGACCAGCTGACACACTCCCTTTCAGAAGGCTTTAGGGATTATAACATGTTGTCCACTTAGACATAGTATATAATTTTATTTTTAGTGATATTGGAATACATTTTAAATGTTAAGGTCTAGTGGAAGTGGCTCCATCTCTTGGAAAATATATTGTCCTTGCATGTGACAAAATCACATAGCAACTGTCTGTTCCAGATGTAAGGCTCGGAATCCTCCTGCCCGTGCCTTCTGCATGGCCCCTCCTGCTCCCACTCTGACTGCCAAATATACCTGCTTTAGTTGCCTCCTCTTTACCTCTGAGACTGAGCTAGACTTTGTATTTCTGGCAACAGGGATCTGCTATACTGTTTTCTATGGGCTTCCCCAGGTAGTGTAAAAACCCGTCTGCCAATGCAGGAGACTTAAAGAGACTTGGATTTGATCCCTGGGTTGGGAAGATCCCCTGGAGGAGGACATGGCAACCCACTCCAGTACTCTTGCCTGGAGAATCCCATGGACAGAGCAGCCTGGTAGCCTTCGGTCTATAGGGTCGCAAAGAGTCCGACATGACTGAAGCGACTTAGCGCGCGCGCGCGCACACACACACACACACACACACTGTTATCTGACACACACACACACACACACACACACATACACACACTGTTATCTGAACATAAGTAAGAGGAGAAAGTGGTACTAATGGGGAAATTGGGTAGAAAATTGTGCTTCCTTGACTTCATTGTAAACCATTCTCATGTTGTTTAAACTTCTGGCCTTCCTGGGCTGCATGAAAATTTGTAAACCAAAGCAATTTTTTGATTCAGCTCTAAATGAGAAGCACCTCACCTTGTCTTTTCCTTAGATGTTTTGTTTTTAAATAAATCACAGACAACCTAATTCAATGTATGTAATTTATACCCAGCAGCACTTTAAATGGTGCAGTTGCTTCAAACTGACGGGGGTAGGGCAATATAATAAAAATAAGCTGTTTTCCATAAGTGGAATTAATACTAAATACCCAAAAAATGAAAGTGCACTATAGTTTTCTATGCAGCTGTCAAAATCTCAACCAGGTCAGATCCCATTAATTAGAGTGAAACTGGCTGGTTATTTAAATTTATTACTGTTACTTTTCTTTATACTTGAAATCTACCACAGTCGGAACAAATTTTCAATAATCATGAGAAAAAAAATCTACTGAGAAAATTTTGAGTTCTTATACGCCCTAGACCTTTTATATACTATCTCTTTATCCTCAAATCAGCCTGTGAAAGAGGTGTTTATTACCTCCATTTTGTAATTGGCGGAATTGAAAATGCATTGTTAAGGAGTTTTGCCAGGTTCACACAGCTCATAAAAAGCAGAATGGAAATGTAAAACCAGTTGTGATTGATTGAAAACAGCTCAAGAAGGTACAGGTCTTAAAATGTCCTCTCTCATTTGAGGTTAGAGCACTGATAGAATGGTTAAGCCACTCTTGCACCTTTGACTTGAATGCAACTCCTTGATTTTGCAGGATGTGAATATCCCTGATCTCATAAAGCAGCTTGATATCTTAGGTGATAATGGGGTAAGTAATGAAAAAAGTGCTGTATAAATATGAATTTGTCTAAAGAGAAGCAAGAAATACTTGCCAATGTAACATGTGTAAAATAAGATCAAGTGAAGGGAACTCTATTCAGTATTTGTAGTAACCTAAAAGGGAAGAGAATCTGAAAGAATATATATGTGTATAACTAAGTCACTGTGCTATGCACCTGAAACTAACACAACATTGTAAATCCACTAGACTTGGAATACATACATACTTACGTACATACCTAAATTGAAAAAAACTTAAAAAATAATGACAAGTGAGACTCCAGGTTCACTTAAGCTTACAGATTCTGGAAGAGAATCAACAATTTATCAGGCCACTCGGTTTAAGGATTATAAGGGTCTCTGCAAGGTAGTGGCAGAAGTGGGAAAGCGGAAGGTGCTTTTCTTGGGCACGTTTCAGGTTTGTATGCCGACCACATCAGCGGTGATTAAAGCTAATTACCTTCTAACTGTTGCTGGGAGGCATTCGGCATAAAATTAATCAGTCATGCAGTTGCAAATACTGCTAAATAGTAGGGTTGGTGGCAGCCCCATAAAAATGAACCAGGAAACTATAATCCTTTTTCTTTCTAAAACACCTTCCTGACAGGGTCAAGGCATATTAATTCAGTGGGAGGACCATTCATTGAGATACTCGGTGAATGATGCATGTAGGTTGAAGTAGTCATGCTGTTTTTTCCCTTGAAAAATTATCAAAGCAGAGAACAAAATCAATTAAATTGTATCAAACTGCTATGAAGAGATTACTTTTTATTTCATTTTGGTTTCTGCTTTTCTTATGACTGTTAATGAAGTATGTTTACAGTGAAACATAAAATCAAGTCAGAACTAGAGAGATATAAAAGCATCACATTTAATGTACTTTCTACAGGTTTTGAATGAACTCTTTCTCAGAATTATTACTAAATAGGATAGACTGTAAATGTTCCATGCATGTACATGTGGCAGGCAAGTTAGGTCGTATTTTCTAACAGTGTAAATGTCCAAAGTGTCTTCAGCTTATTTTCTTTCTCTCCCCCTTACCCCACACAGAATTTAAGAAATGAAGAGCAAGTGGCTATAATTCAGGCCAGCACTGTACTGTCCCTGGCAGAAAAGGTAATAAATTGTACTAACATTCAAATCATCTCAGTGTCTGACTTAACACCTGGGGTTGAAGGACATTCTCTTCGCACCTGATTTTACATTATTGAATACCTAATAAATATTTTAGTCTTAACCCAGCTAGAATGAGAATATACAAAATAAGGT
Source organism: Cervus canadensis (assembly GCF_019320065.1). Lineage (NCBI taxonomy): Eukaryota > Metazoa > Chordata > Mammalia > Artiodactyla > Cervidae > Cervus > Cervus canadensis. Next base: position 50,105,276 of record NC_057389.1, read on the forward strand.
CTACACCCTGATTTGGGGTGAGTACTTTGAAGCCTCTTAAAAATGTACTTCTGTAAACTTGCAAAACCTGGATTACATTACTGAAGTCACTGTTTTAAAACCTGGGAAACCAATAAGGAAGACGTTCCCGTTAAGAGGTGGAAAGTTGGAGCAGCATGGCTCTTTCTACGGGTTTTTCCTTGGATGCGTTCCAACTGATTTTGTAACTTGGTGGTGGCTCCCTGCAGACTCATTCAGAAAGCCTAACTTGAGGACTGTCAGAAGGGCAACGCTGAGTGTTCTCTCGCCCCCTTGTGTTTAAATCTGGTAAATGCAAGGGAGAGAAAAAAGGAAAGACCCAAGTGAAGAAGCCTGGTAACTGGCTGTATTCTGGGCACCTTGAAAATCGGCTGTAGGAAAATACTGACCTAGTTTTCAACAAATCATTGTCATGAAAATTGTGGGTCTGTTTTAGATAAATTCTGACTCAAGAAAGGCAAATCATTTGTGTAGTTTAGGGGAATTGGGAGGAATATGAGTTGGAAGTTTTAATTAAATTATAATAAGAACTAATATTCATTATAATTTGCATGATAATGAACATGTGTTTATGTAGGAAAATTTATATTCAACTTTCTTTCCCTTTAAGGAAAATATAATAAAATATCTAAAGGTAAAAAAAAAAAAAAGAAAATCGGCACATAGTTAACTGGTGCACACAGTTGGATGAAGTGAGAACTAGTATAAGTTCCTTGAGACTTTTTTTTTCCATAAATGCATAAAAAGCATGTTGTAAATTAAGTGAAACCATGAGCAAGCATTCACCTTGCTCCAACCTAGTTTAGTGACTCAAACAAAATAATGACATCAAGAAAAAAATGGCAGAGGTAGAAAGATTTCTATAACGTGAAAAGGTACTTAAGAAATAGTGAAACGATCGTTCTTTACATCTTGATTCAAGCAAACCAAGTGTGAAGAAAGCAACATTTTGCTGACAACTAGGGAAGTTTCAATATGAACCAGGTATCAGATGATGGAAGGAATTAACGTTAAGTTTGCAGTGTGGAAATGGCCTTGTGGTTGTGTTCTTTTTTAAGACCTGAAGCATTAGGGATACATCCTGAAGTATTTAATGGGAAATATCTGGGATTTGTTCTTTAACTCTTTCTGTCTGCCTGTACATATTTCTACCACTTGGTCCTTTATACCATTGCTTTTGTCAAGATTTTCCCTTCTTCCCTTTTTTACCTTTGTCTGGCTAAATATTAATCATCAGACCCTCCCATACATGGGGAAGCCTTCCTACTCACCCAGGTCTAATTAGGTCTTCTTTCTCTGACAACTATAACACAAACACCTTTTTTTTAAAATTTATGCTGTTGTTCACTAGATTATGAGTTCCATGAGGGCAAATCTGGATTCTGTTTTTCACTCTTTGTTTTCCTAGTTTTCCAGCCCAGCATATTTAGTAAGAGATCAATCAGCATTTACTGAATGAGTGAACTCATGAAGACACTCTTCCAGTGATACAATAATAGAGAAAACACAGTCTTACCACCAGTTCTGCTACATTTATTTGGCAGTGATAGCCAGAGCATCTCATCCAGTTGGGGTCGTAAAGGGCTTTTCCTTATTGCAGGAAGTCACTTTAGTTTAGGACTACAAAGAAAACTTGGGACAGTTTCTACGAAAGGCAGAGACTACTTGATTTGACAGTTCTCTTAAAAACATGATGTACAAGAGAATTTGTTTCTCAATGGTAAGTGGACAGCAAGCCGGAGGAAGCATTTTAATAAAACTGGGTGGTACACAATTGCAATATGAGGCTGTGCCCAGAAACCCATGACTTTGGACTGAAATTTGTTTCATGAGGGAAGTTCTGTGTATGTTCAAGAGTTGAGAGACTAGCATCTCTCCAGGACTAGCATCATGTCTTTTTGTATTTCCCCATGTTCCTTACAGCCAAACAGCTGTTAGATGTGACAGCCCCTTGCATAAATCAAGGCTTTAATATATAGAAAAATGTTCAGTACACTGCATAATTTATCACAAACCAAGAAAAAATAGCTAGTAGTGAGGCAAATTTCTAACAGTGCAGAAGTACAACAATGAATGTTAACCAAAAAAACTAAAATCCTGTTGAGTACCTAGTAGATGCAATACACTGTGCATAGGGCCTTAGGTTAGTTACCTTCTTTACTCTTCACATCATTATTAATCCCATTTCACAGATAAGAAAGTTGAGACCTAAGAGTAACCAGGTAATGTTTCAAGCCCACACAGCTGTGAAAAGCTAAGATTGGGATAAGACCTAAGGTAGCTGGGAAAGATTGAAGTCAGGAGAAGGAGATGACAGAGAATGAGGTGGTTAGATGGCATCACCAACTCAGTGGACATGAGTTTGAGCAAACTCCCGGGAGATGGTGAAGGACAGGGAGGCCCAGCAGTTCATGGGGTTGCAAAGCGTCTGTCATGACTTAGCGACTGAGCAACAACGAAGTTGACCTCTAGGACCTATACACTTAATTATTTTGCCCAGTTGCCTCCCTGGGGGATAAGCTGTTGGTTAACTTCGTAGAGACCCATTATAATAATTTATTATCTGAAACCATATATGTGGTAGGCTCACACTATATTATCCGAAATCTGAATTTATTCAGGGTGTTGATCAGTGCTAATATTAGTGCCATCTAATGTTAATGATCTAATACTCAGAACAATATATTCTAACTATTAAGAAAGTAAATTCTCTGTGTGATTTAAATTGTGTCTCTACTCAACAAAGTGATTCTTCAACATGTAGCTGTAATCAGTTTCGTATACTGAAAAATTGCCCCTTCTCCATCTCACCTTTTGTTCTTTCTTTCTTTGTGCTCCCTCCAATCATGGAGATTTAGACATACCTTCAGCTTGGAACTTGCCCCTCACTTTTGCCTGGTCATCTCTGACTCATTTTTTACAGTTCAGTGCAATGTCATTTCCAAGAAAGCCTCTCATGGCAATCTCCAATGAGGGCAAATTATATGTTTCTTATTCACCCTCACATCCCTGGTACCTAGCACATTGCCTGACACATGGTAGATAACAATGAAGGCATTTGTTGAATGAAGAGTGAATTAATGGATGAGTGGAAAATTATAAACTTGTTTCTGAGCTAAGAGATAAAATGCACTAAGAACTTCAGTTCTTAGTCTACTTTCTGAGATAGCAGAAAAGACAGCAGCTCAGGAGAAGGTACCATCTAGACCACATCAAGCAGTCATGTCAAACCCTGTGTCTGCTTTACTCCATAGTGGATCCAGCAAATTGAAGGAGCAGAGGCTGCCCTGCACCAGAAAATGATGGAATTGGAAAGTGACATGGTGAGTAAAGATGAAGTATCATAAAAACAAAGAAAAATTGAAATACCCCTCAATTTCAAGTTATATTCTCTAAAAATGTCACATTGTAATTTTGTAGTATTTCCAAGACTAATGCTAAAGAAAATCCAGTTTGATGTTTTTTTTCTTAGGCTAAATAAATTTTCTACCATATATAATTATAGTAAACATTACAGAAATGATGGGTATGACTTTGATATTAAAAATCTCCAAGCCATCTGGCTCCCGTTAAGATGGCTGCTACTAAAAGCAAAACAAAACAAAACAAAATAGTAACGTACAGTGATGAAAATGTGGAGAAATTGGAACCCTATGCAGTATTGCTGGATGTATAAAATGGTACAGCTGCTATGAAAAGCAGTATGCTTCGTGATTGCTCACACAATTCAAAATGGAATCACCACGTGATACAACACCACTTCTGGGTATATACCCATAATATTTGAAAGTGGGCTCTTGAGATTTTTGTATATCCGTGTTCAAAGCAGCATTATTCACTATAACTTAAACATGGAAGCACCCCAAGATTCTGTATCAGTGGATGAATGGATAAGCAAAATGTGGTATGTACACCCATGGAATATGATTCAGCCTTTAAAAAGGAAGGACATGCTCCTACATGCTACAGCATGACTAAACTTTGAGGACATATATGCCAAGTGAAATAAGTCAGTCACACAAAGACAAATACTGTGTGATTCTACTTATATAAGATACCTGGAGTAGTCTGATTCATAGAAACAGAAGACACAATAATGATTGTCAGGAGCTTAGAGGAAGAAATGGGCACTTGGTGTTTAATAGGTACAGAGTTTCAATTTTGCAAATAAAAAGAATCCAGGAGGTTGGTCTCATAACCTTGTGAATATACTTCATCCTAGTGAACTATACACTTAGAATGGTTACGATTATAAAGTTTATATTATATGTATTTTGCCACAGTTAACTTTTGTTTAAAGCCCCCAGCCTGGGAATTGGTCCTTATTAACAAAGAGCAATGCATAGAATTTGATAATAGTACTGTCATTACTGTTGTCACTATTACTAAAAACTAGGTAGTGATTCCTGTTAGGTCAGAGAATCTTATAGTAAAAACAACTTGAATTTCTATAGCATGTGACAGCTTACAAATTTGTACAATTTGCTTATATTTTACACAGAACTTACATTTTACCAACAGGTTAGGCTCTAAAGTCAAAAGATTTAATAAGAACTGTCTATATTCAAAATACCCTTGAACACTTTAAATACAAAAATTTTAATTAGGCAATCAGATTGTTAACAAGCACTGTTCTAAGCACTGGAGCTCAGATGTAATCAGCTGGAAGTCAACAGCAAAATTGCATACAGACATAGCCTCTCTCAAAATCAATGCAGGACTTCCGTGGTGGCGCAGTGGATAAGAATATAAGAATCCCTGCCAATGCAGAGGACACAGGCTTGATCCCTGGTCCAGGAACTCTACACATACTGCTGAGCAAGTACGCCCATGCGCCACAACTACTGAGTCTGTGCTCTGGAGTCCAAGAGCCGCAGCTGCTGAAGCCCGTGTGCCCTAGAGCCTGTGCTCCACAACAAGGGAAGCCACCTCAACGAGAAGCCCGTGTGCCACAACGAAGGGTAGCTCGCGCTCACCGCAACTAGAGAAAGTCCAGGTGACCCAGCAATGAAGACCCAGCACAGCCAAAAATAAAAACAGGAAAAAAAAAGTCGGTGCAATCAAGTTTACCTTCAGCGTGGGAAGAGATCCTTGTTCCTGGTTAAGCATACAAAGAAAGAATTAACTTATGCTTAGGGCTATGTTCTGTACAAAGATATATTATTTACTGCAAATGACAGGATGCTTGCAGTGTGAGAACCACACGCAGACTGAGGACAAGCAAGGTAGCATCAGATTTACATCTCCTGGATCACCCTGGCTTTATAGCAAGAGCAGACACTCATTAAGTAGCAGCGTGGGTAGAGTTGCTCCCACTCTCTGAATTACTATCTAGCTTTGCGTTTGCTAATGATACACAGTTGAGTTTGAATAAATTTTCTTATTATGCAACTCTGCTCTATTACATTTCATAACATTCTTATAAAAAATATGCTATCATAGTATATTTACACAGATATGCTTATTAGTTAGCATCTATAGCATTTATTTTGTCCAAAATCTGTCCTTAGGGACTTCCCTGGCAGTCTGTTGGTTAAGACTCGACTTCCACTGCAGGGGTCTCCTGTTCAATCCCTGGTCAGGGAAGCAAGATCCTACATGTCATGCAGTGAAGCCATAACAAACAAAAAATCTATCCTTAGTGGCATACTCTTAAGTTGATTAGAAAATCCTTTAAGACATTCTGTGTTGTCGTTTTATGCTTCTTTCCACTGATTTTTACATTCCCTATGTGAAATTGTAAAAGTTGAACTATTTCCCTAAAAGACAAGATCTCTGACCCTACAAAGACTAGTGATTTGTCTTACAGTGGAATTAGAGAAAACATTAATCAATACAATTTAGATATCACTTTCTTGTTAACTAAGCTGACTCGATCTACTAACATGGCCATTTTTTCTAGGAACAATTCTGCAAAATCAAAGGCTATCTGGAGGAAGAGCTAGACTACAGGAAACAAGCCCTCGACCAAGCATATATGGTAGGTACAAGAGACATTCAAGACTCTGAGTGTTGATGGTTAAATGCTCTGTAGTAAAGCATCCTGTATAATTTGTCATGTCATGTGTCTGAATAGACCACAACATGCAGCTCACTTATCCAGTGGCTTCCAGTTCTCATTTTAGAACAAATGTACATCTCTAGCTCCTTGCTGTTGTAATGCTACTATAATAGTTAATAAATATTTCATTGTAATTCATTTTTCAAACAGTTTACTTATGTTGTTAAATAATATTTAAATGAAAGACAGACTGGATGACAGTGTTGAGTACAGAGAAATTTTATTAAATCTGATTGTTGGGGATCCTAATCTCGGGGTAGAATAATACTGTATGTAACATGATACGTATTTTCAATTCATTTATTTCTTACAACAACCCTATGAGGTATAGGGAATATTATTATTTCTATATTTCATATGAGAAAATGAAGACTTAGAGAGAGGAAGACCTTGACCCAGCTTGCTAAGTGAGTACGTAATGCTTAGGTTTGACTCCAGACATTGTGGCCATAACTACCATAATCCAGCCACAGTGAGTGAGACTATATGAGGGAAATGGGCTGTACCTTTCTCTCGCCTCCAGATTATGCTGACTCAGGAGCACATTTGATCCACTCCCCTGCACCAAATTCATAAAGCATCATTCTTAATGTTGGACTGCAGCTTGGATTTCTTCTCTCTGGGTGGGCACCACCCCACCCAGCAAGCCCACCCCCACCCGCCCCCCTGCCCCCGCTGCCCCGCCCCCCACCGCGCAGTGTATTGACTCAAGACAAAAAGAGGAAACTTAAAAGTTTTTGTAATGCTTTCCTGGAAGCAACCTGAATTGCTGTTGGGAAAAGAGTGAGGCCCTTAGCCCCAGCTATTAACAAAGATGAATTGGTACTCCCCCTCCAAGTTGAGTAAGAGATTCTGAGCACCGCCTGATGGGGAAGGAGAGTTGCCCTCTGCTTAGAGAATAAAGAAGGAGGGGATTTTTCCCTCCCTTCCTACCCTTTCAACCTTACCTCCTCTACCTACACATGATAATGTTAGACGATGTGTGTGAGTCCCAGGACTGAAGACTCATTCTGATCATTAACTTTTAAAAGGTAAGTCAGCCCACTTAGTCCAGAACAGGAGCTTGGAGGACATCCCTCTCCAGGTCATGTCCTTTCACCTCTGTCAGAGTCATGGGGATAAGATTATAGATTGTGGTAAATGTATCTGAATGAAGCATGTGAAAGAAAAGAAAACTGGGCTGTACAAAGCAGTAGACTCTTCATCTAAAAAAGAAGAGCCTCAAGGAGGCATTTTACAGCTACAGCAACTACAAATCTCAGAGTATTAAAAAACAGTCCAATTCCAAAGGGTCTTAGGCTCTATTTCCCAATTTCTAAGAAAAAAAATGGAGACTATAAAGCCATCATCAGAGGTGTGTCATGTGGAGAGAGGTGGCACTGTGTACGTGTGTGTGAAATACCTCCAATTTCCAGTATTCTAACATGGACCACTTTGCAATGCTTATTTCTAAATAATATACTGCCACAATAGATATCTTTAAATATCTGTCAAATGAAAGAGAGAACAAATTTATTCTCAGCTACGTTTGAGAATAGAAGGATATACAGTTATAACAAGGTAAGGACTTCCTAAAGAGGAAAAGTATGTGAAATAGACAGGATCCAGGAAAAAGAACAAATTCCCCTCCATCAGGGAAATTTACATATTGGCTAGATGACCCTTATGGCATCTTATAAAGGGAATCATCAAAAGGATATTTAAGCTGGACAAGCTTTGACATTTATTTTGTTGCTATGGTCCTGTGAGGGTAAAATAATACATCCCTCCCCGTATACACACATGTGTATGTTTATACACCACCTGTAAGATACTAAACTCCAAAGTTTTCTACTTCTATTTGCCAGAGAATCCAGGAACTAGAAGCAACTTTGTACAATGCTCTGCAGCAAGAAACTGTTATTAAATTTGGTGAATTATTAAGTGAAAAGCAGCAGGAGGAGCTGAGGACAGCAGTGGAGAAGTTACGGCGGCAGATGCTGAGGAAGAGCAGAGAGTATGACTGTCAGATTCTCCAGGAGAGGATGGAGCTCCTACAGCAGGCCCACCAGGTGAGGATGGAGGTACCACATCAGTGTGGGTGGTGCGGAGCACCTGGGACCTGGTGCTTAGCACGGAGTGTTGATGGGGGTATGAAGGATCCTGAGAGCTAGAAGCCATTTTCAGAGAGTAAAATAAATAGCTGCTGTTTCACACCGACACTCAGAAACAGGGTGATGGTTTCTTAATGAATTAATCTGAAGAAAATTGGCAGTTCAGAAGCACTGTGTCATGCTCCTGTTTTTTGCAACAACTTTGTCATGAAATAATACCCTTTGAATTTCATGGAACCTGACCATGTCCCTTTTCCTGGGAAGGGACTCTTTGGGACTTTTTCCAGGACAGAGATCATGCTGTTTTTCACCCCAGTCCATAACCAAGCCTGATGGAATCATCAGAAGAGGGTAAAAGGGAACAAGGGCCTTTCTCTTTATTCCCAGAATAAACAGCGGCAGCAACAACAAAGCCTGGAAGCCACCTCTGATTTACTGGCATTTGCTGTAGGTCAGAAACTAAATTAAGGGCTTCTCCTTCCATCATTTTATTTAATCTTCACCACAGCCCACTGCTGTAAGTATTCTTATAATTGCAACTTAAAGAGATCATGATATTGAAGAAAAAAGGGCTTAAGTCATTTGCCCAAGATGACAGATAGTAAGCTACAGAGCAAGAATTACAACCCAGATCAGCCCAACTCCAAGGCTAGTGCACATAACCGTTGCACTATACTGTCTTCTACAGCTTGAGTCATCTATCATTTATATGACTTTCCTAGACCAGCAAGGCTCAAAATAAATACCCGGATTAACTTATAGCCAGCATTCTTAATTTCAACTATTTGTTCATATCATTCCTTGGCAGGCAAAGACTAGGGTCCTGGTCAAAAAGCAGATTCTGTAATAATTCCAGAATTGAGAGTTCCAGGCTAGTGCACTTGGTACTCACAAGCTGTAATAAGCAACTGGTATGAAATCCAGATGGGCTATACAAGAGGTGAGAATCATGTGGTCATTAGGGATCAAGGTGAGTGGAAAAGGAACAGGGGTTATTTTATGACACCGGTAAGAATGGTTTATGGGGAACATGACATTTATCACACTTCAGTTGTAGCCAAGAATTTTGTGGATCTTTGTAGACTAATAAATTACCCAAGTTAACAGGAAACTCTGAAGCCATTTTGTTCCAAAGATAATAAACACATGCATTGGTTTCTTGAGATCCCATCATAAAATTTTGGATTTCAACTCTGAAGAGAGTTTTTAAAGGATTTAATAATAGACTCAACAGAATCATTGCTTCTCTAAGAGAATGAACTTGTCCTCTTGGTAAGTATTTCTTTGAATGCAATAGCATTTAATTTCAGCAAAGTGGGAGGTGTATCATAGAACTGTAGAAGTGTTTATTTTTAAGATGGACAAATAGTTATCTAAATTTATTTATGACTAAAATTTTGTCAGTGCTTTTAAGTGTATCTTCAATCAGCTAAGGTACTTTACTCCCAAAAGCAAAGGTTCTGTTTAATCTGGTCTGAGCTGTTAGTTGCATTATATTTTTAAGTTCCCACTGCCTTTCACAAAGGAGAAAAGGAAAGATATATCCATCTGAATGCAGAGTTCTAAAGAATAGCAAGGAGAGATAAGAATGCCTTCCTAAGTGAACAGTGCAAAGAAATAGAGGAAAACGATAGAATGGGAAAGATTAGAGATCCCTTCAGGAAAATTAGAGATACCAAGGTAACATTTCATGCAAAGATGGGCACAATAAAGGACAGAAATGGTCTGGACCTAAAGAAGCAGAAGATATTAAGAAGAGGTGGTAAGAATACACAGAAGAGCTATACAAAAAAGATCTTCATGACCCGGATAACCACAATGGTGTGATCACTAACCTAGAGCCAGACATATTGGAGTATGAAATCAAATGGACCTTAGAAAGCATCATCACGAACAAAGCTAGTAGAGGTGATGGAATTCCAGCTGAGCTATTTCAAATCCTAAAAGATGATGCTATTAAAGTGCTGCACTCAGTTTGCCAACAAATTTGGAAAACTCAGCGGTGGCCACAGGACTGGAGAAGCTCAGTTTTCATTCCAGTCCCAAAGAAGGGTAACGCCAAAGAATGTTCAAACTACTGCACAGTTGTACTCATTTCACATGCTAGCAAAGTAATGCTCAAAATCCTCCAAGCTAGGCTTCAATAGTACATGAACCAAGAACTTCCATATATACAAGCTGGATTTAGAAAAGGCAGAAGAAACAGGGATCAAATTGCCAACATCCATGGGACCATAGGGCCTCCCTGGTGTCTCAGATGGTAAATACTCTGCCTGCAGTGCAGGAGACCCAGGTTCCATTCCTGGGTTGGATAGATCCCCTGGAGAAGGAAATGGCTACCCACTCCAATATTCTTGCCTGTAAAATCCCATGGACAGAGGAGCAGTCTGTGCGGTTGCAAAGAGCTGAACACGACTGAGCAACTTTCACTTTCACTGGATCATAGAAAAGCCAGGAGAATTCCAGATAAACATCTACTTCTACTTCATTGACTACACTAAAGCCTTTGACGGTGTAGGTCACCTCAAACTGTGGAAAATTCTTAAAGAGATGGAAATACCAGACCACCCTACCTGCCTCCTGAGAAACTTGTATGCAGATAAAGAAGCAACAGTTAGAACTGAACATGGAAAAACAGACTGGTTCAAAACTGGGAAGGGAGTGAGTCAAGGCTGTATATTGTCACCCTGCTTATTTAACTTATATGTAGAGTGCATCACATGAAATGCCAGGCTGTATGAATCATAAGCTAGAATCAAGATTGCTGAGAGAAATGTCAATAACCTCAGATATACAGATGACACCACCCTTATGGCAGAAAGTGAAAAGGAACGAAAGAGCCTCTTGATGAAGGTGAAAGAGGAGAGTGAAAAGCTGGCTTAAAACTCAGCATTCAAAAAACAAAGATCATGGCATCCGGTCCCATCACTTCATGGCATATAGATGGGGAAATAATGGAAACAGTGACAGACTTTATTTTCTTGGGTTACAATATCAGATGGTGTTCAAAGATGGTGATCAAAGTCAGATGGTGACTTCAGCCATGGAATTAAAGATGCTTGCTTCTCGGAAGAAAAGCTGTGACAAACTTAGACAGGGTATTAAAAAGCAGAGACATTACTTTGCCAACAAAGATCTGTATAGTCAAAGCAGTGGTTTTTCCAGTAGTCATGTATGGACCATAAAGAAGGCTGAGCACCAAAGAATTGATGCTTTTGAACTGTGGTGTTGGAGAGAACTCTTGAGAGTCCCTTGGACTGCAAGGAGATCCAACCAGTCAATCCTAAAGGAAATAAGTCTTGAATATCCATTGGAAAGACTGATGCTGAAGCTGAAGCTCAATACTTTTGCCACCTGATGCAAAGAACTGACTCATTTGAAAAGACCCTGACGCTGGGAAAGAGAGAAGGCAGGAGGAGAAGAGGATGACAGTGGACGAGATCGTTGGAAGGCATCACCAACTCAATGAACTTGAGCTTGAACAAACTCCAGGATATGGTGAAGTGCAGGGAAGCCTGGCATGCTGCAGTCTGTGGGGTCACAAAGAGTCAGACACATCTGAGCAACTGAACAACAACACATTTTTAAGTCTCATAATTTCATTGACATTTTCTGTCTCCCAAAGAGCTGTTCATTAGAATATGCCTTTCCAGTTACTTCTTACTTTTTTTTCCCTTTCGATCAGTAGCTTTGATTTGAGAGAGTTATTCCAGAAGACATTGGACAGGATTTGTCATATGTAAGTTTATACATACTTGGAGAAGGAAATGGCAGCCCACTCCAGTGTTCTTGCCTGGAGAATCCCAGGGATGGTAGAGCCTGGTAGGCTGCCGTCTATGGGGTCGCACAGAGTTGGACACGACTGAAGCGACTTAGCAGCAGCAAGTTTATAAGGCAGTCTAAATTATAGAACCTATCACTAACCACTTATTAGACATTTCTGTTTGAATGTTTCAAAGTGAACTCATGCAAAACACACCTGAACATACGTTCTTGTCTTTGCTTCTCTCTTCTCTCCCCATCTGCCTGTCTTGTTTAGTGGAACTGCCGTATCTCAAAGCATCAGACTGAAAACGCTGGGGTCTTCCTTGTCCTTCTCACCTTTTCTGATGGTACCTTCTTCCTCAAAGGCTTCCATGATCCCACTTTCCAGCTGAGTCTAGTCATGCAGAAATCTCCAGGTCCTTCAGTAGCTGGCTACCCCTCCCCTAAAAATTGGATTTAAGACAATCTCTCCAGAGCTTATGTTCCTCTATTTGTGTAGAACTCTTCCTTTACTCTTGAGGCCATGATTTTCCACTTCTAAGCCTTCGTTTGCCTAACTACTGACCCCCAAATGTCCTTCAAAGTCTGCTGCATTTGTCCAAATGTTCTCATTTTTCTAATCCCAGTGTAAGCTCTACCTCCTGCAGGATGCTCTTCCAGATGAAGACAATGGATCACTTACTACTGAAAAAATATATATATCCCATACCCTTTTATACACTCGTTCAAGACCAGTTACTGAGGGCCTGCCTGTGCTGGGTGCTGGGAATGTGATGCCGGGCAAAGACGTAAAGGTCACTTCTCTCATGTGTCCTGCAGGTGAAGAGGGGCAAAGAGGCAAGGCAAACAAGCAATGGCCAAGGCAGTTTCAGAGAGTGCTCTGAAGATACATGCATCTGTCTCTGTGTGTGTGTTGTGTGTGAGAGAGAGAGCTTGGGAGTAGGATTAACCACTCTAAACTGGCTGGTCTGAAGATGTTGAAATCCCAAAGAATCAGCCGCACAGAGATCTTGGCAAGGTGGCCAGAAGTTAGGATCAGCAGGGGCTAAGTCTCTATTGTGGGAATGTTTGGGATATTCAAGGAGCAGAGAGAAGGCCAACATGGCAGGAGGAGCACGTGGAGCTGAGGAAAGGTGACTGCGAGGTAAATCTGTAAAGGTAAGACAGGGCTAGATCATGCTGGGCCTGAAGAAGTTTGGGTTTTATTCTAAGAGCAACTCGGCCGACTCTCCGTTCTTCCTCTTCCTTGCCCCTTAAAGCTCAAGGACTGCTGTGATCATTTCACATTCTTTGTTTTGTGTGTGTGTGATATTTTCTTGGCTGTGGCACATGGCATGTGGGATCTTAGTTCCTTGACCAGGGATCGAACCCACATTGCATTGGAAGCACAGAATCTTAACCACTGGACTACCAAGGAAGCCTACCATTTCACGTTCTAAGAGTTCCCACTGGCTGCTGTAGATGGCTGTAGGATGCAGACGATCAGAAGCGGGAAGAGCAGGCAATAACCTCTCACAGTTCTGATGGGAACTTGGTGCACTTGGGAGCAGTAGAAACTTTCCTACTTGGTAGAAAAGAGGTCTGCTTTGGACTCTACAGGGTTTCCTGTTAGATCAGATGGCAGTCTGGGAAAAGCTGGGAAGGAGAAAGAAATGAAGCCCACAGCACTCAATGAGCATACATAACTCACTTAATAAATATGTATAGGCAGCTCCTTTGTACAACTAAGCACTGTACGAGGTATTAGAGATTGGTGATGGAATTTGCTTAGCTTTGCCCTGTTTTCCCTTTCTACATAATCGGTTTTTTTCCTGTGTTTTCCATTTTTATCTCCCCATCTGGATGTGATGGTTCTTTGAGATCAGTAACTAAGTGACACCTTGCCTGTGTTCGCCATTACATCCAGCACAATCCTTGCAGGCGCCCAGCAAGCACAGACCTGGAGGCTGAGTAGACACTACACTCATCTCTCATGCCCATGATTTAATTGATGTAAGGCTTGTCTCCACATCCAACAGACTGTATCAAGGAAATACTTGCACACTCGAGGTAGAAATGTCTAACAAATTTATTCTTTCCCTGTGTAGCCTTGGAGCATAAGCAGCACTGTGGAAATACACGCAAGCACACACATCACACACATTTATTTATCATTGTCACACACATCAACATTCACTGTCTCATAATTTCACAGTCCTTCTAACAACACACACCCTCCTCTCCTGCAGAAACCTCACCCCCTTTCGTTTAAAGGAGGATTTCTCAATCTCTGCCTGGCTGACATTTTGGGTCTGATGATTCTTCTTCGTGGAAGTTGGCGAGGAGTGATCTGTGTACTGCAGGATATTTAGAGCATTCCTGGCCTCTGCCCCTTAGATGCTAGTTGTGACTGGTGATCACATGTGATTTGAAACTGTCTGGATAATTAGTGGTGATGGTTGCATAACTTTGTGAATATACTAAAATCACTTTAACTTTTTTAAATGCCCAGGTATTGCCAAATGTCATCTGGGGTGCAAAATCACCCCTAGTTGAGAACCACTGTTCAGAGAGGGGATATAGTTTCCAAGCTCAGCTGTTGTTTGTTCCGGCTTACGGTTTTGTCTCCCCACAATGCACTGTAAAACCTGGTCTTTCATGTTATCACATCGTTTAGCTCCCATTGTTTTCTTCTTGGACTCCCGTTCTCCATTTTCTAATTATTCCCAAAAGAGGCAGTAAAATACAAGCCTACACTGTGTAACCCTAAGCCATGAACATATAAGGCCTTTAATTTGCCAGAAGGAAATTTGAAAACTTTTATTCACTTACAAATTCAGTTCAATTTAGTTTAGTCGCTCAGTCGTGTCTGACTCTTTGCGACCCCAGGGACTGCAGCACTCCAGGCCTCCCTGTCCATCACCAACTCCCAGAGTTTACTCAAACTCACGTCCGCTGAGTCAGTGATGCCATCCAACCATCTTATCCTCTGTCATCCCCTTCTCCTGCCCTCAATCTTTCCCAGCATCAGGATCTTTTCCAATGAGTCAGCTCTTCGCATCAGGTGGCCAAAGTATTGGAGTTTCAGCTTCAACATCAGTCCTTCCAGTGAACATTCAGGACTGATTTCCTTTAGGATGGACTGGTTGGATCTCCTTGCAGTCCAAGGGACTCTCAAGAGTCTTCTCCAACACCACAGTTCAAAAGCATCCATTCTTCTGTGCTCAGCTTTCTTTATAGTCCAACTCTCACATCCATACATGACCACTGGAAAAACTATAGCCTTGACTAGACAGACTTTTGTTGGCAAAGTAATATCTCTGCTTTTTAATATGTGGTCTAGGTTGGTCATAACTTTCCTTCCAAAGAGTAAGTGTCTTTTTATTTCATGGCTGCAGTCACCATCTGCAGTGATTTTGGAGCCCCCCCCCAAATTAAGTCTGTCACTGTTTCCACTGTTTCTCCATCTATTTGCCATGAAGTGATGGGACTAGATGCCATGATCTTAGTTTTCTGAATGTTGAGCTTTATGCCAACATTTTCACTCTTCTCTGTCACTTTCAAATTAGTGTCTCTGTAATGTTGATTTCAAATCTGTGCTATTCAAATTACTGAAATTTTGTTATAGTTTACAGGTAATTTCAAAGATATTTCTGAGCTTTTTTTATCTTCAGGATTGCTTGTGCTATTCTTGTAATGTTTGTTTCTCCCCCTAAGTTATCAGTTCCTTCTTTGGATTTTTTTTGAAGTGTAATCTCTACCTTTGTTTTATGAAAATTGATCTGTCTGGCTTTATGAGAAGATCATACCCTGAAACAAATTTGAAATAAGATTGAAGAAAAAAAAGTAGAACAGCAACTAATGGCATTTGTGTGAGCCACTTTTAGCCATTTTTTAATGAGGCAAAAAACAATCAAAAACCTTAATCCAAATGGGTTACAACAAAGTGTGTCCCTTTTTCTCTAGCTCTGGGACACACAGCTGTCTCCACAAAGAGGTGACTTTCCCACATCTCACTCCCAACTCATGTTCCACTGGCCAAAACAGGTCTGCTGACCAAGCTCAAGGATAGTGGGGTGAGAACCATACCTCTCTCACAGGGAAGAGGTCTGCAGAGATAGATTGACCCAGAAGAAAAAGGATGGCAAATATTTTTAAAATACAGTCAATGACAATCATTTTGAATATGAGTACAGGCAATTTTTGAAATATGCAATAACCCTCCGGGTGTAGAAAAATGTATACATGACATTTCCAGATGCTAATGTTTTTATGGGAAGTTCTGTGTTTTAGGTTGGTGAATGACCTTGTTTAACTTAACACCTTGTAAAGCATTCAGGTTTTTTTCCCCCTTTTTTCAGAGAATTCGTGACTTAGAAGATAAAACAGACATCCAGAAAAGACAGATAAAGGACCTAGAAGAAAAGGTATGTGTGAAGTTCAGCGTGTATTTCAATCTTTGTTTTTTAGATCAGACAGTAGTGTTGGTTTCACTCACTGTGTTTTCTTTCTTCTCAGCTATTGTGTGTTGTGTGTAGGCAGGTAGAGTTAAGCTCTCCCTGTAGTCAGGCACCAGGGTTCTGGCAAAGCATCTGCTTTCAGTTATACATTTCTGCCTTTTGTTTTGATTCCTGTTCTTTTCTGTAAGTGTTTTCTTTCCTCAGTTTTCCCTTTTCCATTTTCACTTCTTTTCCAAAAGTTTCTCCTAGTTTCATTATTCTGCTTTCCTCTTCCTTTTTGAGATAATGTCTTCAGAAATTTAGATTGACGCTTGAAAATTTGGCCCTCATGGCATTTCCCCAGTGGTCTGAGAGAAGAACTGCTTTTTCCTAGTCAGCCAACACTCTTGGGGAGTAAAGATGGCATTTGGAAATGTGTGTGCTCTGGAAGAAGGGAGAGGACTAACACGGGGATACTGATTGGCTGCAGTGAGTTCGGCAGTCTTGCATAATTAACACAGAATTGTCCTGCCTAGGATGCCAGGAGCCCCCTAGGCCTGAGGAGGGACACAGCAGAGATGGCAAGAGGCATTCTCTGGAGTTCTGATCTCATTGACTGGAAGTAGTTGCTGAACCCCTGTGTTGCAAAAAATCATGGTTGTTTTCCAGTATCTTCCATGGGCACCAGAGGAGCAAATAGTAAACCACCCGCTATTTCCAAGATAACGATTAGAATTTGGTTCATCCCAAATTGCTTTTATAGTTGTCCTTCTCAGAGGAAGTTGGGAAGGTCCAGTAGCCAAACAATCAGACCCTAGATTCTTTTGTAGGCTGAGTCTTCATGTACTTATTTAAGCTTGGGTAAGTGACTTTACCCACCATGTCTAAGCTGTATCTACAAAATAGGGGTGGTAACACTCTCGTTCACCTCCTCTCATCTGTTCCATGAGGGAAAAAATGAAGTCACTTACATGAAAATTAGGAAACACTAAGAAAGTATAACTCAAATTAAAGTATAATTTTTAGAATTTCTAAATGTGAAGTGCATATCTTATGTAAGCTTGTAAGTTTGAATTTTCCTCATTTCCGAAGTGTTCTATTTAGTTCTGTGGGATTAAATGAGGCAAAGGTAAAGTGTAATAAACTGAAAGCTGAGTCTAGTTTCCTGGTGTTTGGCAGAAAGACCCACAGAAGGCAGGGATTGGCCACAGTTTCCGTGGTTATCAAAGGACACCACTGATGCCTTCCATTTTCCATGTTTTTGAATGGCTACCCTTGTCCTAGTCACTCTCTCTGCTAATTCTTATACAATCCTGGAGTGGTTCTGGGAGGAAATTGCAGAGAAGACAGCTCTGCCCCAGTAACTTCACTCAGTTCAGTCCCATATAACTTACAGAAAACAGAAAAAGGAATTTTTTTTATATCTAGTTATGTCACCACCCTAGCTGAAGTGAGTGTACTTTTCATTCTACAGGTCTGAACTTCCTAAATATTTATAATAGGTTAACGTACTTAACAGAAAATGAGGATTATTTAGCTATTAAATCAGCAAGTTCCATATGTAGTACTAAACTAAGCCACTTCAAGGGCAATCCAGTTGGTTTCTGATTAGAGGTTTGGATGAGAGATGCTTTATAAAGCGACTTCTGTTCACTTGACCTCAATACTGCTTATCCACAAGCATAGTAAAAAGGCTAACGATCACTCATGTCAGAGATAGTCTTCATTCTTTCCTGTGGGATACACGATCACCCCCTCAGGACACATATAATATTCCTTCTTTGTCCCAGTTCCCACGCACAGTGTAAATCAGGGGATAGCAACAAACATAGCAGAATTGCTTCCCACATGCTGCTCTTCACTTTATCCAAAGCACTGCCAAAGTCATCATCTCATTTGATTCTCCTAATTATTGAGACAGACACAGCAGATATTATGTTCCTCTTTGATACAGATAATGGAACAATGGCTCAGAGACATTAAACAACTTTCACAAAATCATATAACCCATCTATGGCAAATCAAAAGCAGAGGTCAGGTGTCTGACCCTGAGGCCCACAGCCTGCCCACCATGTGGCACGGAATTTTGACTCTCATCGTAAATCAAGTGATGAGCACCTATTATGCCCAGAGAGGTAGCCCTGACACCTGACCATATCGTGGGAATAGTGGAAGGCTTCCATTCCCCTCCTTCATCCACTCTCACTACAGGTGACATCCTATCACTACCCATCTTCAAGGAATGGGAAAAAGAAAAGAGAGTTTCTGCTTTTCATTCTAGTAGCCTGATCACTAATACCTAGCTCTTCACACCATGTTTATAACTTGTTCATGCAATTTTGCCACCATGAAGCAAGAGCCTTGTAAGTAGTTACATTAAAGGAAATAGGCAAATAATATGCCTAATATGAGACTGCCATACAGGACCTATTCAAAACTATCAAATCCAACAGAATGCTCCTGAAGGGTTATAACAAGTCAAAAGACTTCATGACTCTGTAAGAGTAAATCCCCAAGGAAATCAGTATTTGAGAAAACTGATCTGACCTATAAGATTTTATAATTAGTATACAGTTGGTTTTCTACCAGTGCTACACAAAGCATGTTTTCCATCCAAGTTGTTGCTTCTCTGGTGAAGGTTCTTGGTGAAGAGAGACAGCTCAGACTCCGTTTAACTTCTTTGAGTCAAACAAGGAGACATCTATCTCAGAAGCATGACAAGCTGGAGCAACAGCATACATTTACTATCTGAAGCTATCTCTGATGTAGAAGCACAGTTCATACCAGTAGGAGGACCACATACCCTCACTCACCCAGGACAAACTGTGGTTATACCTGGTACCCCAATGTAATTACTAAAATTGTTCCATTTCCCTCTCAGGAGTGCCCAACGTGGATAAGCAATCATATGTTTACCCTGCAAATTAATATTCTTCCTGCTCTGTCATAGTAACCAAATAATGATAGCATTGAGTGATAAAGCATACACTTTGATCATTTTTTAATTTTTTAATTATACTCTCACACATTAAAAATAGAGATAATAACACAGAGTAGGACTTGGGAGGTCTAAGCTCTAGGCTTCACTGTACCATCAAATTATATACAATTAGTCTGTTGATGAACTGCTCTGTGTTTATTTTTCTCACTTATAAAATTCAGAGCTTAGACCAATTACCTGTAAGACCCTCTCAGAATTCTAAAATGTATCAGTCAATGTTAGGTGAACAACAGTTATTCATTGTATTGCTTTACTAGTGAACAAATAAAAGGTATGGTTTTTTTAAATAAAAGGTACTTTGTGTGTATGTGAGAAATGATCAGATTTGAGCAATATGGAAAAGCTGAGGTTTTGTACAACCTGAATGGCACTACAGAAATTCAGATTTACATAATCCTCTTCTTTTTCTTCTGCAGTTTCTGTTTCTATTCTTGTTCTTCTCTCTTGCCTTTATTCTATGGCCTTGATGTCAAGGTACCTCTTACAGGTAAGATTCCATTTAATTCTCAAAACGTGCTTCTAAGACTTATTTGATGAGAATGCTAGCATGTTACTATGTTCATGTTTTAAAAAAAAAATACATTTGGTATTTAAATGCCAGTCCTAAATACCATAAAATGAGAAATCAATCCAGTCCATTTGGGTGATTATTAAAGAAATGAAGCATGGTGAAAGTCAAGAATCTTTTTCTAGCTAAGTGTCTTGCTTTGGAAAGTCATGATGTCTGTGGATCTCTGAATTCTCATTGTAGCCTCTCATTACACTCAAAGAGTCACTTCTGTATCTACAAAGTGAAGAAACAGGAGTATGTTTTCAGTGTCTCCTCCAGCTTGAAAATTCTGCTCCTATAAATCTAACAAGTTAAAATGACTGATTTTTTTTTAACCCTTTCTCCTAGTTCATTTTCATCAGAATTCAGGAAACAGGATATTGAGGAAAATTGGATCTTGTTTTCAAATAAGATAATTTTCAATGTCAATTTAGAAAAAAAAATGAAGACTCACTATTATTATATTATCAAATCTATTTCTTGTAAGTAAAAAGAATCTTAGAGAGTGATTCCCAATTCTTGTAAAAATACAGAATTTAAAGCCTTACTACCAATTTAATGAAACAGATTATTGGACATGGAGATGAGACAGAGGATGAGAGAAGTGGAAAATAAGATTGATCTATATTTTTAAGAAGCTAACCAGGTGATTCTAATATCTACCCAGGTACAGAAAGCACAAACCTTAACACCATTACTTAAAAATAAAGAAGGGCTACCTGCTGTTCTAAGTCCATTTACCATGGTCTGTGTCTACTTTGGTTATCTTATTAAGTTATATTATGCAAGGATCTTTTCCCACCCCGTGTTACTTAACATTTTCTATAACAAGTTGAAAAATGGAAGAGAGATGCTTTCTGTCTCTGGGTATCAACTTTGTTACCTGGATGTGGAGCAGGAAAGCATGATCTGACACAAGGAAAAAGTAAAGCAGAAGTGCCCAGCAGGTTGTGTCCTTATAGAACCAACTCCCTGGCCTTGTTCCTTACTCCAAAAGATTTTCTTTTAAGACTGAAAATCATCCTTTGTCTGACAAAAAGAGTAGTAGCCTTGCAGCACGTAAAGAAGAGGACTTAGTCTCCTAAACTGAATGAGAATATCTAAAGAAAAATGGGCAAGGTTCTCTAGAAAAGGATCAAAATGGCCAGAGCATCAGCAAACAAGCAGTTCCCACCCCCAAATAACAATCAATCAACGAGGCAAATGAAGTTCAGTGAGGCACAAGTACTACGTGGTGTTGGGAAGAAAAATCAAACCTCGTAAACTCGTAAATACTAGCTAGAAAAGGAGTAAATTTGGACATTAATATCAGTAATGGCTAACAGCTACGTGCTAGATGCTGTTCTAAGTAATAGATACATTAATCCTCACAAATCCCTCTTAGCAAGTAGGTATTGCTTTTCTTTCTTTTTTTTTTTTTGCAATTGGAAAACTGCAGCATGTGACTTTCCTAGGACCATATAGCTACAGTGGACAGGTGTAGGATTTGTACCCAGGCAGCCTCATGCCAGAGTCCACTTTTAACCGTGTTGTGCCTGACACGTGAAAGAGGCCTTTCTCTCACATTCTGAGCATCACTTGGGTTTATATATATCAGCAATCAGAGGTGTCTTCTATGATCTGTATACTAACTACTACATAGTTCTTGGGATTTAAAATTGCTGTATGCTCATCCCCCATACCTTTTCCCAATTTTTTTGAGGGATATACAAAATTTGATTTGCTTTTCCTCCAGAGTAGCACATAATTGATGCTTTGTAATGATCAAATGAAAAAAAATATAATTATAATTAATAATAATAGTATAACAAATTCCTGGTATCATGAATCTGGATAATATAAAATTCATACAGGAAAAAGTCTGAGTAGTTTAACATGTATGGCTTTGAAGTTAAATATACTATTAAATTTTAATCCTGCCATATACTAGCGTGTCATGGTAGGTTTAGACCAAAATTAGGTTTCCTGTTCCATGAAATGATTTTGACTGTATTAACTACATCATGGTATTGTGTTGAAAGAATTAAATAAGATTATCCTTATAAAGGATTTGCCACATTGACTGGCACATGTTTCAGTAATCAGCAACTCTTAGCTATTATTATGAAAAAGTTGGCTATCACATGTACTGAGTTTGCAGATTTACAAGTTTGAGAATAAAACCTCTAATACTGCCAAGTACAATAATTTAGGAACTAAACCAAAATGAATAGTTACCTTTTCATCTTTCTCTTCAGAGAATAATCTGGCTTTAAATAATACAAGTGAATAAGACATTACTGGCAAGTGATTAATTCTACTTATATGCCCAAAGCAGGCGAGACAGAGGAAGGAGGAAGTAAGGAAGAAAAGGGCTTCACTTATTAGCAGGTAGCAAAAGCATACTGTAAATAACCATACAAATATTTGTCCTATTAATGATTTATATTCTATCCTGTTCTTAAACCAAAGACTAACTTAAATAATACATAAAGATAGCTACCTTAAAATGAAATGACTTATGCTTCTTTCCTTTTAGCAATTACCTAAGTCATTTTTGTCCGGGATGGTCTAGAAGCTGTTGCAGGCTCCCAAGAAGGTACCCTTACTGCTTTCAGTGGTTGCTGACTAAATAGCTCAGTCCCATGCATTAGTTGGGACTTCTACCTTAAGGGCTTCCCTGGTAGCTCAGCTGGTAAAGAGTCCGCCTGCAATGCAGGAGAACCCGGTTCGATTCCTGGGTCAGGAAGTTCCCCTGGAGAAGGGATAGACTACCCACTCCAGTATTCTTGGGCTTCCCTGGTGGCTCAGTTGGTAAAAAATCTGCCTGCAAAGAGGGAGACCTGGGTTCAATCCCTGGGTCAGGAAGATCCCCTGGAGGAAGGCATGGCAACTCACTACAGTATTCTTGCCTGGAGAATCCCCGTGGACAGAGAACCCCCATAGCCTGGCGGGCTAGTCTATGAGGACGCAAAGAGTCAGACACGACTGAGTGACTAAGCACAGCAAAGGGGAACCCCACATAGTTTCAGGAGATACCATGTGCTCATGCATTCATTTTTTCCTTCCAGTTTTATTGTGATATAATTGACATACAACATTGTATAAGTTTAAGGTGTATGGCATGATGATTTGATTTACATACATTTTGAAATAACTACCACAGTAAATTTAGTGAACATCTACAAAATTAAAGAAATAGAAAATGTTTTTATTGCAATGAGAATTATTAGGATTTGCTCTCTTAACAACTTTTATGTACAATTACATTAATTATATTTATTGTGTTGTTTGTAATATCCCTAGTACTTATTTATCTTATGACTGGTAGTCTGTATAATAGCTTTTGACTATTCATCCAGTATCCCTTCCCTCTACTCCTCACCTCAGGTAACCTCAAATCCAGTCTCTTTCTCTATGAGTTTGTTTATAGAGAAGAGAGGTGCGCACACCTAATGCATCTTTATACACATTCAGATTCAGTTCAGATCAGTTCAGTCTCTCAGTCGTGTCCGACTCTTTGCGACCTCGTGAATCGCAGCACGCCAGGCCTCCCTGTCCATCACAAACTCCCGGAGTTTACTCAAACTCATGTCCATCCAGTCGGTGATGCCATCCAGCCATCTCATCCTCTGTCATCCCCTCCTCCTCCTGCCCCCAGGTCTTTTCCAGAGAGTCAACTTTTCGCATGAGGTGGCCAAAGTATTGGAGTTTCAGCTTCAGCATTAGTCCTTCCAACGAACACCCAGGACTGATCTCTTTTAGGATGGACTGGTTGGATCTCCTTGCAGTCCAAGGGACTCTCAAGAGTCTTCTCCTACACCACAGTTCAAAAGCATCCATTCTTTGGCGCTCAGCTTTCTTCACAGTCCAACTCTCACATCCATACATGACCACTGGAAAAACCATAGCCTTGACTAGACAGACCTTTGTTTGCAAAGTAATGTCTCTGCTTTTTAATATGCTATCTAGGTTGGTCATAACTTTCCTTCCAAGGAGTAAGCATCTTTTAATTTCATGGCTGCAGTCACCATCTGCAGTGATTTTGGAGCCCAAAAAAATGAAGTCTGACACTGTTTCCACTGTTTCCCCATCTGTTTGCCATGAGGTGATGGGACCAGATGCCATGATCTTAGTTTTCTGAATGTTGAGTTTTAAGCCAACTTTTTCACTCTCACTTTCATCCAACACATTCAGATTAGTTCTCTTCTTTACTGAGGACAATGGGAATATTATAGGGCTGCACTGGTGGCTCAGGCAGTAAAGAATCTGCCTGCAGTGTAGGAGATCTGGGTTCAATCCCTGGTAGGGAAGATCCCCTGGAGCAGGAAATGGAAGCCCACTCCAGCATTCTTGCCTGGGAAATCCCATGGAGAGAGGAACTTGGGGGCTACAGTCCATGGGGTTGCAAAGCATCGGACATGACTGAAGTGACTGAGCGTGCGCTCCTTTGTGCCAGCACCACCCATCTCTATGCCTTTTTGGTACCTACACCTCCCTCCCACAGTATACTCTCATCCCAGTCTCTGTACTTCCTTCCTACTCACTTTCCTGTGACTCGGTCACTCTTTCATCTCAGTCTGATCTGGCCTTTGGGAATGAACCAAGTGATTCTGCAAATATGAGTTCCAAATACTTTTGACTTGCACCTATGGCAGAAATTTCTTTGAATCTCTGATTTGCCTCTGTATGTGAACTGGAAGCATCCTTAAGATACTACATGCCTCCTTTTCCACCAGTTTGGATCTTGGCCACCATTTCTGGGGTACCATTAAATTCTGCTACAGAATTAGTATCTTTACTTTATAGATGGGGAAATTAAGCCTTGGAGAACTTAAATGGCTTTTTCATGGAAATTCCATTTTCTCCATCCATGCCGTTCAGACTCTAAAGGTCACGTCCTTATGCAGTACATGATAAAATGTCCTCTGTGCCATTTTCTGGTTTTTCTTAGAGGAGTGTATTATGTCCTAAGCTTCTACCCAAGCAAAAACCCAGATACATAGAATTAAAGAGGGATGGACCTAGAAGTATTGACTGGCCCAGTCCAGGGAAATGTCTTTTCAGAGATACTCTGGGGTCAAACAGGAAACCTGTGTAGCAAAATTCCCAGGGAATCCTCAGATCAGGACTTTGGGATAGAGACTGTCTGCCATTAAACAATGTTGTTGGAGAGAAATTTTGATATACAAGTAAGTCAGTGAAAGGCGTAGACAGACCTGCTTTTAAAGTAATATTTCATGTGAGCAACAAGGGCTTCCGTTCAGTTCAGTCACTCAGTCGTGTCCGACTCTTTGCGACCCCATGGACTGCAGCATGCCAGGCTTCCCTGTCCATCACCAACTCCTGGAGCTTGCTCAAATTCATGTCCACTGAGTCAGTGATGCCATCCAACCATCTCATCCTCTGTCATCCCCTTCTCCTCCTGCCTTCAGTTCTTTCCCAACAAGGGCTTAATTTCCAAAATATACAGAGCTCATACAACTTAACAGCAATAGCCTCCCCAAAAAGAAATTGAGAATGGGTGGAAGACATAAATAGACAATTCTGCGAAGAAGACATATGAATGGCAAATAAGCACTTGAAAAGATGCTTAGCATCACTAATTAATAGAGAAATGCAAATCAAAACTACAGTGGGGTGCCACCTCCTTCCCATGAGAATGTCCATCATTAAAAAGTCTACAAATAACAAATTTTGGAAAGGATGTGGCAAAGAGGGAACCCTCTTACACTATTCCTGAAGGAGGAAATGGCAACCCACTCCAATATTCCTGCCAGGATAATCCCATGGACAGAGGAGCCTGGCGGGCTACAGTCCATGGGTTCACAAAGAGTTGGACATGACTTAGCAACAGTACGCACTCATGCCTACACTATTAGTGGGGATTTAAATAGGTACAGCCACTATAGAAAACAGTAAAAATATTCTCAAAACTCTAAAAATAGAGTTGCCATATGATCCAACAATCCCACTCCTGGGCATGTATCCAGACAAAATTATAAGTCGAAAAGATATATGAACCCCAGTGTTGATAGCAGCACTATTTACAATAGCCAAGATATGGAAGCAATGTAAATGTCCATCAACAGATGAATGGATAAAGAAGATGTGGTATATATACACAATGGAATATTACTCAGCCATCAAAAAGAATGAAATAATGCCATTTGCAGCAACATGGATGGACCTAGAGATTCTCATACTAAGCAAAGTAAGTCAGAAAGAAAAAGACAAATACCATGTAATATCACTTACATGTGGGTTCTAAAATACAAATCAAATTAACATATCTACAGAACAAAAACAGACTCAGAGAGAGAACAGGCTTATGGTTGCCAAGGGGATTGGTAATTAGGGGAGGGAAGGAATGGGAGTTTGGGATTAGCAGAGGCAAACTATTATATATAAGATGGATAAGCAACAAGATCCTACTATATAGCACAGGAAATAATATTTAATATCCTGTGACAAAACATAATGGGAAAGAACATAAAATATATGTGTGTATATATTATAGATATACATACACATACATCTGAGTCACTTTGCTGTACAGAATAAATTAATACAACATTGTAAATCAACTATACTTCAATAACATTTTTAAAGATTAAATTTAAAGTAATATCTTAGTTGAACTTCTGAAGGCATTGGCTTAGAAAGTCCCAGAGAAAAAGACAATATTGATAATAGCTAATATTTTAGGCCACTTAATATGAGACAAGAACTGTTAATTGCTTTACATGCATTACGTTGCAGCAACCCTTGAAATAGACATTTCTATTCTCTCATTTTAAAGGAAAGAAATTAAGCTTAGAGACTTTCTTTACATAACACGCACAAGATTATACTGTTTCAAGACGTGGTAAAGAATAAAAAATGGTTTTTTTTTTTTAATTTAAAAAAAAAGAATTTGTGCTTTTTTTCCTGTTTCCGCTATTGACTGAAATGACGATTAAAGAATTTCTCCCTCTGTTTTACAGAGAAACCGAAAACACGGATAAGACCGCAGAAAAGCAAATACTTCTAAACCTTCAAAGATGGCAGAAATGCTTACAGCAGTGAAAGGGAGATCAAAAGCTAAGACCCATCCTGTAGCCAGGACTACACCTGTGTATTTTAAAGCCATTATTCAAGGTTTCTTACTTGACAGTTCCTACATGACCCTGTTGAAAATCTACAATATATGCTGCATTTAACGAAACATGTATATGTCAAACCAGAAGGAAAGAACTATAGACATATATTGTGTGAAAGAAACAATTCAGCAAGGGAAACAGTTTCAGCAGATCAAGCAAAGATGTGTCTTGGGCATGGAACCAAAGTTACAAAGAAACATTCTACCCCTGCTGTGCAGGGGGGGTCATTTTAATGTAACACCACACCCCATGGAAATACTAGTCCTGAAATAAACATCATTAAAAAAAAAATCAAAACAGAAAGATAAGGGGGGTGGGGATCGAAGCACGAGGAATACCTATGAGGAGCTGTTTACAATAAAATGTTTGATTTGAAAAGTCTGGTTTCTTACTACAGGGATTTGCTTTTCTGTCTTTATTATTGTTTAAACCTCAGGAACAGAGACATCTGCAATGTGAGTGAGAAGAAAAACAGTGTCCGGTTTTTCTGCAAACAGTGGAGCTTGTGGAATGCATTCCACACATGACAGATGAGAAGTGGATCACAGTGACCCCGACTAAACTGGCAACCAATGTGAAGGATCCAGGCGAATGCAACATAAGATGCATAAAAGCAGATGCTTCCTTGGCCTTCTGTGGTCCTCCAAGAACAACAAAGTGATCTCATTCTTATTGAAAATTAAGAAGATGATGCTCTAGATCACAAGCTCCCTGACTTAGTTCTGTCTAAGAATGCCACCGACTATAGGGCCAGAGGCATCTCTGAATCTTTCCATTTCCAAAATACTGGTCTTCAAATGGCTGCTTAAAATTGCCTGCAAATAACATGTGATTTGATACAAATAGAGGCGATAAGTAAACTTCTATCAACAAATGAGTTTTCCACAGAGATGTGACTATTAAGTGAAAATATGATTATTTTTAGAAGTATCCTGATATGCTTAGAGCATTCTGACCTCTTGTCATTTAGACTGATAATTTTTTTTTCCCAGAGATATGACAGCAACAAGGTAGCTCTACTTTTTTATATAAAAGTAACGTTGTGTTACTGATAAGGTCATTTTCTACCATAGACAATTAGAAGACTGGTACTTTTCCTAAGTTATGTAATACTGAGTCTTAGATTCAGCTCTGAGAGCAAATAAAAGTTCCTGAAAAGCTAATTTTAGCCTCATTTACTGTAGATAACAAAACAGCCTCAATTTTTCAAATTGTCAAGATTTTATTTACAGGGCTAGCATTCCCATGCATTAAGAATGTGTGTAGGGAGCCAGAAACTCTTTCTATGAAATGCTACACAAGTCCTTCCACACGTGGATTCAGTATCTTACTCTTCAGTTTTGGCGCTGGCATTTTTAAAGCCAGAACAGTAACTGAAAAAAGTACAATTAAAGCTACAATGCAGGGGTCCCACTTTTTGTTCTTATATTTACTGCTGACCCAGGTATCTTTGGCCCAGTCACTTAACCTCTCTGTGCCTCAGTTTCCTCATCTGCAAAATGAGGTTAAAATGCTTTTTCATAAGGTTTTTCTTTCTTTCTTTTTTGCAATTCTGGAACAAGAGGTGCTTAAAGTAGCACAAAGTGCTTTGTAATTATGATGACTGCTATATCTGACTTTCTTGTGGTTGTTGAGAAAAAGAGTCCCCTGCGTAATAAAATAGTGCTTCAGTTTCATTCACTCTAAGCACCGCGGTACTGAAGCTTTCCAGTCAATTACTAGCAATAAAGATTGAGCGATCCAGAACTAGGAGCTCTAATCACCTATAGTAAATAAATCATTTTCATGCTATTTAACAAGATAGAAGAATGTGTCATTTCAGCGAGAAGCATCTTCTAGCTCCCCTTACTGCATATGCATGCCAAAATACAGAAGTCCTCCCTCATCATAAGAGAGCCAGCCATGAAATTAAGGTTTGGAGTGAACTGAGAGTATCACATAATTAGTCTGATGGATATCCCTTTCATCTGGGGGGAGGTCTTGTAAATGTCCTACTGGGGATGTACAGTGTAACCATCCTTCTGCTGGATTCTCTGTTCAATAGGTAGTTTCCATATGAAGTATGAAGAGTACGTTCACTGTGCAAGCAATGTAAAAAAGGGTGCTACTACAGTTTGTGACCCAACACTTTCAAATCTCAGAATGTATGGAAGAGGATAAATTACTCTCCCATATTTTAGATGACTTTTCTCTTCCATTGGCCATCCCAGGGTGCATCTGAGTAAATTCAGACTCCATCTGCTCCACCAAACCTACTTCCTTCCTCTTAATCTTGCTTTTCCCACCAAGAAACTTGTAGGTTAAATTTTATATTCAAGCACTGATTATGGTTCGGGTGATCAGAAATACTTATTGAAATAATGTAGCTTAGTCAGGTACCTTATCTGCTATAAATTGGATTGTGTCACATACACAAAGTCATACAAGAGCAATCCCCATGAGTATGACCATCTAAGCAGCTTTAGATATGTTTAGGGAAAATGCAAGGGAAAAAAAAGAATTCTTTCTTTTTGCTTAAGATCGAGGAGGTTAATAAATTTCTCTAAGATTTTAAGCTAACAGATGATATTTTTACCACACTTTACTCATGACCTTCAAAATTAACAAATCTTTGAGTAAGGCTAAATATTTTGTTAATGCGTTTCCACAATTATAAAAACCATCAGCAAAATTGTACATGTATTTTCCAGTCACTTGTAGATCCAAGGAAATGGACCATATCCAGATGAATGCTTCCCTTGCATGTCATGATCAGCAAGAGTAAAAAGTGTCTCAACAGTTGAGAGGTTGACTGTGGCTCTACTTCTTACAGAGATCAGATGATCCCCACTCCAATCTTCAATACCTAATTTCTTCATCTTAGCTATCCTGACATATTTGGCCAATGAATGAGGAACAATCAGAACAGCATTCTTCAGGGTTCATT
The DNA here is from genome assembly GCF_019320065.1 of Cervus canadensis. Classification (NCBI taxonomy): domain Eukaryota; kingdom Metazoa; phylum Chordata; class Mammalia; order Artiodactyla; family Cervidae; genus Cervus; species Cervus canadensis. Next base: position 50,135,229 of record NC_057389.1, read on the forward strand.
TTACTTAACTTTTCCTAAAGCCTTCATTTCTTGGAAAATAAACATAACTGAAAATATTAAAAAATAGTTTGAGATAAAATGAAAGCCCCAATTTAGCATAACTATTCAGAACAGGAAAAGTTTCACAAGAAAGGAAAAATAAATTGAAGACTATATTTGACTATAAAACCAGAAAGTATCAACAGATGCTGAATTGGCTGTCTAATTTTTTTTTAACACCACCCAAGTTTTGTTTTAGGTAACACTAGAATTTGCTAAAATAAGCTACAAAATCCCTTTTAATTTATGTCATATAAATGAAATTTTTGCCAATAGTGAAGTTTTAGTGGTAGAAGAATAAATCTTGCTTTGTATTAAAAAAAAAAAAAAAAAAAAACACTGCCCATATAGGCAGCGTGTATCTTCAGGAGGACAGAGATGATGTAGGGCTCATGGGTCATCACTGAAGTAGAACAAGTGTATTCTCCATTAGTAATAGAACAAATAAACTTTTGCCAACTGATTTTTGCTACAGTATTTTATTTCAACTTACTTTGGTGATTTTTAGTTTAAAATAAATCTCTGGCCAACTTGTTCTTTTTTGCCTATTGATTGTCAACTTTTTTTGTAAGCCCATTGTGTAATTCATGTATTCAATGTCTTCAACTTAATTCGTAAGTTCATTGTTTTAAAAATGAAGCATGTCTTTTTAACCTTCCTAGGTTTTCATGGAAATTGTAAAAATAATATTCATCAGTTCTGTGCTGATGCAAAATAACTGGATCTTGTGTGTTATATTACATCAAAATAGATGCACAGCATAGACATTTTAAAAAAATATTTAATTGCATTTTTTATCTGTCAAAATAGATTGGCAGCATAGACATTTTGTTTTTTAAATATTTAATGGTATTTCTTGATCTGTCAAAGAATGGCACAGCATATATATATATTCATATATATATATATGAATGTGTATATATATACTTATCTACTATACTGAAATAGTTCAGTATAACTTGAGAGATCAGTCATCAGAGCAAGTCTTGGATGACTGTCGTGAGCTGATGTTTCCAGGATGGCCCAATCCTCCCCTTAAGTGGACTCCCCCTTTCTAAAAGGAAGAAAGTAGGGCACAAGGTCTTGAGCACCAAACACTTCCATCCTGTTCACCTGCCTTGTCATTTCTATATAATATACTGTCTTAAGACTGAGCCTCAGGCATTGTGGCAAGAGGATTCAGACATAATAGAAGCTGGAGTTAACATTCTCTGTGATCCCATTTTAATCCTGGGCAGAGCAGATTCGCATTCCTTTACTGCCTTTAGTTTGGCAGTTTAGTTCTTTCTAAACAAGTCTTTTATTATTGAGAGTTTAAGTCCAATGTTTAGCCAAAATCGCTAAAGATAAACTTCAAGGGGCAATGTGGCAAAAATAGAAGGATTGTAATTTGCTATATTCAACCTAGTATACCAAACTCAGAAGTACAGGTAGTTGGTTGGGTGAAGTTCCCTCTTTTTATCTTTGTAGTTTTGCATTGAGGTCTTTCTTCCCATGCTTATATTTCCATCCTTGTGATATCAAAGTTCTGTATGGTGAGAGTGCTGTAGATGAACAACTTGGAGTCTAAATTTGCTTACAGTCAAGCCTCCATGATCTCACTGTAGTGTGGATGAAGCAGTTTCCCAAAACAAGGTCCCCAGCATCCAGTGGTAATAGCAGTCACTTATATTTGATTGATAAGTCACAAAATGTGCCTATTTTCCCCCCTTAACCATAACTTCCCACAATGAGGCAGATCACAACCCAAACACTTTTATAAATATGTGATGTAGATATATACACATATATAGTCTGTATATAGTATGATGGTGTGAGTGCTCACAGAATGTGTACTTCTGTCCTAGGACTGAGGAATTGGGAAGTGGTTTTCTGAGGCTGCTGGGTAACTCATTTTTTGTTCAGCGTCTGATATCTGTGTTCTTCCCCTCCTTGCTTGTCTCTCCTCCCTTTTTTCCACCTTCTGTCCATTACTACTATTCCCTGTTTCTGACTGAAGCAAAGAACTACTCCTTGGCTTTCCAATTACTCAGACCTGCCAACTAGCCTTCTAATAATGCCAGTGGTCTTCTGGAAAGAGCAACAGAATCCAGCACAATCTACAGTATTAACATTAGTCCAAAGTCCCATATTTGTATCCACTAACAATCTCATTCCAAAAAGGGTTCATGCCCACTTGAACTTTCAAGATCCAATTTTGCAGGGACTCAGTAGGACTTAGGTAGTAGGGTGTGGTACAACCAATGCACAGGAATACGTAATTCCCCGGGTATCTACTGCGTTAATACAGCCAGGGGAGTCGATTTCTCAGAGCTTTCATTCAATCATCTGCTTCAGTTGGGGTTCTTTCTCTCCATCTCATTAGCATGACTCCATTGATTGTTTCAGTGCTTGTTTATTAATGGAAGAAAAATATAAACTGAGTTTCACCAGAATGACCCTTTGAAGTACACTGAACATGTACATGTACTGTATGTATTACCGTAGAGATTGGAACCAACTTATTGTATGTAAAGTTTTATGAATGGTTATTTTATAATTTATGTATTTAATATAGGAATCAATAAGCTCTGGTGTTTTAGTTTATATAAAAATAAAAAAACTGCATTTTTAAAAACTTTACCTTCATTGTCCATACGTTTTCATTTTATGTGTGTGTGTGTGTGCGCGCTCAGTCATGTCTGACTCTTTGCGACACCATGTACTGCGGCTCACCAGACTGCTCTGTCCATGGAATTTTCCAGGCAAGAATACTGAAGCGAATTGCCATTTCTTTGTCTGGGGGATCTTCCCAACCCAGGGATCCAACTTGCATCTCTTGCATCTCCTGTATTAGCATGTGGGTTCTTTACTTAAGCTAGTTTTGAAAAACGGGATGAGGGAAATCAGGGTTATTCCTATAATGTCAGAGAACAAACTCTATATCAAAGATGGTAAATAGATTTCTTCTCATCTATACACTCTGAACTTTTTATTGTACCTGCCAAGGGGCACCGTGGTGAGGAGTCCAAGGTAGAATTTACATTCATGAGAGATCTATGCTCATTAGCATGCCTGCTCTGAATACAGTTGGGGGAAGAATCTTGCCAGCTGTTTGTCATTCTTATCTAGCTATTACTTCTTTTCCTTTATTAACCTTTTTCTCTCCCTTGTAGACCCACTAGATATAACAAGTTAACAGGAGTCTGTTATATGAGCATCCCTCACGTGTCCATCCCTGTGGTCTGGTATGAATAGTCGACACTCAAAGAGCTTACAGTTTGTGTGAGAAACAACCCATGCATACATGAAACAAACAATAGGGTACAACAATTACAATTCAACCTCTCAGTCATGTCCGACTCTTTGCAACCCTATGAACCGCAGGACGCCAGGCCTCCCTGTCCATCACCAACTCCTGGAGTTTACTCAAACTCATGTCCATTGAGTCAGTGATGCCATCCAACCATCTCATTCCCTGTCATCCCCTTCTCCTGCCCTCAATTCTTCCGAGCATCAGGGTCTTTTCAAATGAGTCAGCTCTTCACATCAGGTGGCCAAAGTATTGGAGTTTCAGCTTCAGCATCAGTCCTTCCAATGAACACCTAGGACTGATTTTCTTTAGGATGGACAGGTTTGATTTCCTTGCAGTCCAAGGGACTCTCAAGAGTCTTCTCCAACACCACAGTTCAAAAGCATCAATTCTTCGGCGCTCAGCTTTCTTTAGAGTCCAACTCCCATATCCACATGACTACTGGAAAAACAATAGCCTTGACTAGATGGACCTTTGCTGACAAAGTAATGTCTCTGCTTTTTAATATGCTGTCTAGGTTGGTCATAACTTTCCTTCCAAGGAGTAAGCATCTTTTAATTTCATGGCTGCAATCACCATCTGCAGTGATTTTGGAGCCCACAAAAATAAAGTCAGCCACTGTTTCCACTGTTTCCCCATCTATTTGCCATGAAGTGATGGGACTGGATGCCATGATTTTAGTTTTCTGAATGTTGAGCTTTAAGCCAACTTTTTCACTCTCCTCTTTCACTTTCATCAAGAGGCTTTTTAGTTCGTCTTCACTCTCTGCCATAAGGGTGGTGTCATCTGCATATCTGAGGTTATTGATATTTCTCCTGGCAATCTTGATTCCAGCTTGTGCTTCTTCCAGCCCAGCGTTTCTCATGGTGTGCTCTGCATATAAATTAAATAAGCAGGGTGACAATATACAGCCTTGACGTACTCCTTTTCCTATTTGGAACCAGTCTGTTGTTCCATGTCCAGTTCTAATTGTTGCTTCCTGACCTGCATACAGGTTTCTCAAGAGGCAGATCAGGTGGTCTGATATTCCCATCTCTTTCAGAATTTTCCACAGTTTATTCTGAGCCACACAGTCAAGGCTTTGGCATAGTCAATAAAGCAGAAATAGATGTTTGTCTGGAACTCTCTTGCTTTTTCGATGATCCAATGGATGTTGGCAATTTGATCTCTGGTTCCTCTGCCTTTTCTAAAACAAGCTTGAACATCTGGAAGTTCACAGTTCATGTATCGCTGAAGCCTGACTTGGAGAATTTTGAGCATTACTTTACTAGTGTGTGAGATGAGTGCGATTGTGCGGTAGTTTGAGCATTCTTTGGCATTGCCTTTCTTTGGGACTGGAATGAAAACTGACTTTTTCCAGTCTTGTGACCACTGCTGAGTTTTCCAAATTTGCTGACATATTGAGTGCAGCACTTTCACAGCATCATCTTTTAGGATTTGAAATAGCTCAACTGGAATTCCATCACAAAGTGAGGTATAACTTTATAGGTCACTATTGAGAACAATTAAAATTAAGGTTAGTCTTTGGGGGTTGGCTTGAAAAATCCTTACTAAGAATGGTTCTCCTTTCAGGTGCAACTTCTTATCTTTAACTGGCAAAAATTGTCACTCATCAGTTCATCACCAAGTCCTCTTACCTGTCCATAGGAACCATTTCTGTGCCATGTCAAATCCCTAAAACAGAGAATAAGACATTACCGCAGTCCTCAAGACATCACATCTACATCACCTGATGAAGACTTACAACTGCCTGAGTCTATGAGAAAGGTACCAAGCATATCAGCATGCCATGATTCTGTTATTGTTATGAATTCTGTCTAATGTTACAAATGAAAACCTCTGTTTTGATGAACTCCAATTCTGGTATATCACTCAAATATGCGATCATGTCAACAGCTCAGCTGACTTCTTCTAGCTCCAGAATTTGGAAGTACCCCATGTTGGAGTAGGGAATGGCAACTCACTCCAGTATTCCTACTTGGAAAACTCCATAGACAGAGAAGCCTGGCAGGCTGCACTCCATGGGGTCGCAGAGTCAGATACAATTGAGCAACTGAGTATGCATGCATGCATTGTCTTTTGGAGACATTAATAGGGGTAAGGACACTTCCTATCTAGTGCCAATTGGACAACATCCACTCAGTTCATGCAAAGCCCACACAAAGAGACTCCTCTTACGGGCTCAGTCCACAGAGCTCTGCCTCTGACCTACAGGTGAGACACTGTCATGGGGTGCAGATGTGTGGTAAAGTGCTTACCTACCCCATGGGTAGAAACTTGTGCCCAGTGGCTGATAAAGAATGCTTATTTTACTTAAGCTGGTTTGTAGTTACATATGGAATGTGAGAGTGGATGATGAAGACTTTTTTACTCACTGAAAATGCTCCAAATAAAGATGTGTTTAACAAATGCATTTTTGCATGCAGATACACATATATGTAGGACATCATTGGCTTTGGCCAATAGGCTCTATAACAAAGAGGTATTGGGACTCTGTACCTATAATTACTGTAAAAATATTGAGAACAAGGGCCACTGCATCTTATTCATCTTTGTAAAGCTCCACATGATACTCTTTTTTAGAATTTAGAAGGAGTTTGCACCTCTAATCCTCTTCCTCTATGTTACCCCTCCCCCATCTCTTTTCCCACTTGCAACCACTAACTTGTTCTCTGTGAGACTGTTTCTGTTTTGTTATACTCATTTGTTTTATTTTTTAGAAGAGTGTCACTTCTCATTTGGACGGTAAAAGAGGGCTCCATGAGCATGGAAATAGGTAAACTGGGCCATTTTTTGGAAAGTTATTTTATTGTTGTTGCTGGGTTTTTGTTGGTTGGTTTTTTTATTTCTTCCTTTTGTTACCTTATTTTTTGAACAATAATTCTGGCCCATAAACCAAACACTTTTCAGAAAACAGGCAAGAAGACAAAAACACTCCCTACTCGCTTCCCTTATCCTGCTGCTGAAGTTCTCTATTCCCCTGTATTCTACTCTCTGCCCACAGGAGGGAAGCATTTGTCTAGAAGTCCAGGGAAGAAGTGTCAGCGCAAGAAAATCTGAGGTTGATTTTATGGGGCATTTTAACCCTTGGTTGTGTGTTTCTCTTCCACATGTCCATATGAAAGCAATAATCTAAATATAAATACTGTCTTGTCTGCTCTTTTGACATGGTTTTTTACTATCTTGGGTTTTTTTCAGTCTATACTTCAGAGAAGCTGAATTGTTGTCTTTCCCTGAGGCAGCAAATTCATTTGCAAACACAAAGGCTGAGGGAAGTTTGCACCCTATTACACAGTCTCCAAATATTCCAGGCTTGCTAAGACTCCAGACGAAAAGGGTCAAGGCAGTTCATCAGATTCCCTTCCTAATTCTCAACTTCATAAGCAAGTTCTTCCCAGAGCACAGACAAAAGGAAGGTATGTTATTATGTCTAGAGTTGCTCTATGTGAATGCACCTGAATTTTTTTAAATAACAGTGTTATATTTAAATGTCTTTGCTAAAACATGTCTCCTAAAGGAATTTTTAAAGAAAAAAATAGGGATTTATCCTTCAAAAACATTTACCACCCAAGAAGCACAAGAATGGAAAAAAGCAATAATTTCTGATTGTTTGTACAAAACATTGGCTAGATAAGCTTTTATTCCTTTGGTCTGTCATTCTTAACTATATATGGCACTTTATACATCACTCTGTAATTGACAAAAGATCCCCGCTTAGTGCTGGCGTCTCCCCAGTTCTGCCGGGGCTGCTGTTGGGAAGGACAGTTCGAAACAAGCCAGGTACTTTCATTTTAATTACGGAAGGAAGTAAAGCAGAATCCCAGTTATGTTGGTCTTTTCTCCTTCTGGCCTACTTTTCTTTCTACTCTGTTATGAGAGATAATGTGTGTTTAGAAGACAATGGGCTTCCGTCATGGCTCAGTGGGTAAAGAATCTGCCTGCAATCCGGGAGACATAGGAGACACGGGTTCCCTCTCTGAGTTGAGAAGATCCCCTGGAGGAGGAAATGGCTACCCACTCCAGTATTCTTGCCTGGAGAATTCCATGAACAGAGGAGCCTGGTGGGTTACAGTCCATGGGGTCACAGAGTCAGACATGACTGAGCGACTAAGCATACACGCCTGTGTCAGAAGGCAGTCTGAGTCCCAGTCCTAGCTCTGCCAGTCAGTATGTGTCACTGAGTTACTGAAACATTTGAAGCCTTCCTTTACTTTTTGTAAAATGGGATAAATAAGATAATTTCTCTTGTCAGGCTGTTGTGAGAACTAAATAATGTATGTAGCAGGATTAGTACCCAAAGTTTCAATGTGTGGCTTGAGATAAAAGGACTGGATCAACAGCAGGCTTCATATGTGACATTTTCATTATTTGTAATGTTTTCAGTTCATTTGTAAGTATAAAAGGATATAGTTCAAAAGGTCAATATAAGACCATAAACTGTGAAAGAACAGTATATGCATCTTACCCTCAGACATCCCTGCCTTCAGGATCTTTCCTGACTCCTGGCACTCTCTAATAAAGCCAAGCAAAATGTATTCTGTCAGAGCATTGCAATATTATGTAGGTAAGCAAGCATTCAGGTAGAGGACTATGCCAAAATCTTACTCCTCAGTCTAGGGTTAATAGGCTGCAGAAGAGGAGCAAAGACCCGGCAAGGTAAATCCTGGGCATTCCTAGGAAGCCTGTGCAATAACCCTTGCAGTACCCGCTAATCACCACAGTGGGTCGCTATAAGGAACCGCTATGTTCTGGGATACCTCTGACTCGGACTACTGACAATGAAGTTTTCATTTGAGCATTAACTAGTTATTCAGCACAATGAGAGTCATTTTTCAAGGCCCAGAAAAGACAAATATTTACTCTTTCATTTGTTTATTCATTCGTTTATTTCTTCATTTTTCAACAAATATTTATTGAACAGTTACCAAGTCTCACTCATGCCTGTGTAGGAGAATCATATATGAGTGACTTGCCTTTGGCAGAACTAATAAAGAGCAGAGCCAAACTCTGCGTCAGATCATCCAACTCCAAGTTTAGTCAACTTTCCACTTAAAATATGTACAATTAATTCATGTAATTAATGCATTCTATAATGTATTACATAACCCTATATATTGTGTACCTAATTATATTAACATAATTATCAGTATAGCTAACCTGTAATTAATTATATATTAAGTGAGTAACAACATAACAATGACTGAGCTCCTACCAAGTGTCTGGATTTTTTAATACATTTTTTCATAGGCTATATGGACTCCAGAGTGGTCTTTGGAATCCCAGTTCTATTCCCCATTCTCTCTATGACCTTAATCAAGTTCATGAATGTCTCTGAAGCTCAATTTTCCCATCCATAAAATGGAAATGATACAACCTGCCTGGCAGGGTTATGGTAAGGATGAAATTTAAATAAAGTAAAATGTAGCAGTATAAAAATAGACACCAAATGCATGGTACAGGATAGGGGCCCAGTTCTTAGGGTTTGTGCTTTTAACAACTTTGTATTTACTAATGAGTGAACCAACACATAAAAGTCTGGTAACTTGCCCAAGTTTATACAGCTAGTAAGTCGTCAAGCTAGGATCTGAACTCAGATCTCACTTGAAAGTATGTGCTCTTTTCACTGTTCTGTGTTGCCAGCATGCTCTTCGTCTCTAGTTAGTGGGTCCTTGAGGTGAGAGAACATTTAATACTTCCCCACAATGCCTGCATTTGACTATACGTGTTAACAGTCCATACAAGTCTGCTAGGTGAGCAACATACGTAGACAAGGGGAGAAAACAGAACAGCAAAGTTTCGTTTTTGATTCTACTCTTTTTCTGTCTACAAGTAAATATACTAAGGGTACCAGGAGACATAGCACACTTGTTGACTAATGGTGAAATGACGTGGCCCTTCATTATATACACAGAAGCTTATGAAGCCACTGTGAAATCTGCAAAGAATCGTTTTGCCTTTTGACCCGTTTTCAAGTGGAAAGCAAAGTTCTCTTCCGAGTTCCCATCATCTGCCTCAAGAGAAAGAATTACTGACCTCCCATCACCTATAAAGAAAAAGATGGGGCCGGGGGAGTCAAGGCAGTACTGACTCCAAGTGTAGGTGAGTCCACCCTGCCTGCTAGGTGAGAATGGAAAGGCACTCCAGACCCTTTTTCTGTCTCCACTACCCCTTCTACTGCCTCCCCTAACTGTCTCTCTCACTCCCCTAACTGCTCTCTTGGAGTTAAAAATAAATACATATTCCGGAAAGCCCCTGGGCAAAAATGAAAGTGAGTTACCAATAATGGTCATAATTAAGGTATTAGAATCCATTAACAGAAAATTCTTTTTTTTTTTTTTAAGACTATCTGGCTGCCTAGTCTACAGCCCTGAGGACAAAAGCATCATCAGTGACAAGAAGTCCTGCTGGGGAGTAAGATTTTACTGAGACCCAGTTGAGGAGACATATGTGGGGAACTTGGATCCTCTGAGACAAGCTGTCAATGCCAGGCAAGCAGCGATGTGTGGTAAGCAGGCCCAGGGAAGAGAGAGTGAGCCTTGGCTTACACTCTTTGCAGATGTCTCTGAGGCAAATGCTTCCACCATGGCTGATTTCAAGCTACCAGTGACGAGATGCCTGAATATTTAACAGTTGGCTTTCAGCTGTGGTATGAGCCAGCTCAAGCACATCCTGACCAGCCATTTTGGAAGGATGAGGTCACTTCCTGTCAATTTGTTACCATGTGAGTGATGATGTGCCTTTTCAAAGTAGGCACGTGGTCATCCCTATGAAGTGCAGTGTGCTCTGTACCCTAACTCCACCCCTATAATAGCAGTGCTCACTGAAGACTAAATAGAATTAAGATGGGGAGTCACCACAAACCAGTGCATGTCAAAACTGGTGAAATTGGAATCGAGTGTGTAGTTTGTATCCTACCGAAGTCAGTTTCCTGGCTCTGCTATTATACTATAGTCATTAAGTTGTTGCCATAGGGAGAAGTTACATGGGATTCCTATTTTCTCAACTTTGTGTTTATAATTATTTCACTTTAAACTATTTATATTTATTTATTGGCTATGCTAGATTTTACTTGCAGCACATGGAATCTTCAACCTTCATTGCAGCATGCTAGATCTTTAACTGGGGTTACAAACTCTTAGTTACAGCATGTGGGATCTAGTTCCATGACTAGGGGCCACACCCAAGCCCCCTGCATTGGAAGCATAGAATCTCAGTCACTGGGCCACCAGGGAAGGCTCTATAATTATTTTAAAGTAAAAAGTTTGGGGGGAATCCTCAAAAATATAGGAAAATATATAGGTGAGAGTAAAATTTCCCCCAAAATTATACCACACAGAATTATCATATCATTAGGTGACCATCATCTTAGACATTTTTCTTTGTAAATATTCAGGTGGAAGGAGAAGGGTTGAGGCTATTTTTAGGAAAATAGAGTCCTTTGTGTGTGTCGGTCACTCAGTCTTTGCAACCCCAAAATACCTACTCCAGTATTTTTGCCTGGAGAATTCCATGGACAGAGGAACCTGGCAGACTACAGTAGGTAGCCATTCCCTTCTCCAGGGGATCTTCCCAACCCAGGGATCAAACCCATGTGTCCTATGTCTCCTGCATAGCAGACAGATTCTTTACCATCTGAGCCACCAGGGAAGTCCAATAGAGTCCTATGATAGATCCTATTTTTAAATACATTTGAATAATTCAATTGTATTTGAATGTAGCAAAAGACCTGATGTTAAACTGTAAGGATTAGTGCATTTCAAATGCATTTGCTGTGACTGTGCACATACGCATCACACACACACACACACACACACACACACACACACACACACACACAATGGAGTATCAGATTTCTTAAATGACCAGGCCAGAGCCTGTGGGACCATTTCTTTGGCCCTAAAATTAAGGCCCTTAAAATTATGAGTTCATCTATTTCCTGTTACCGAAGATCATGCAACTAAGAAAGAAAGCATTGAGAGAGCCAGCCCACTAAGATTTTAGAACAGAATGTAAAAACACTGAACTTTAACCTTTCAAAACATCTTAAAGCCTTGAACCACAGCTGTGCATTCTGAATTTGACTCCCTGCTTTGTGTCACACCTAGAACTTGTGACCTTTAGTTCAGTCACTCAGTCGTGTCTGACTCCTTGCGACCCCATGGACTGCAGCTCCAGGCTTCCCTGTCCATCACCAACGCCCAGAGTTTGCTCAAACTCATGACCATCGAGTTGATGATGCCATCCACAGTGATGTGACCTTACTGTCTTCTTTGTATCTCTTAAGAGTAGTGAAAGTGAAAGTGAAAGTGAAGTCGTGTCCGACTCTTTGTGACCCCGTGGACTGTAACCTACCAGGCTCCTCAGTCCATGGGATTCTCCAGGCAAGAATACTGGTGTGGGTTACCATTTCCTTCTCCAGGGGATCTTCCCAACGCAGGGATCGAACCCAGGTCTCTCGCATTGGAGGCAGACACTTTAACCTTTGAGCCACCAGGGAAGCCCATTAAGAGTAGTAGTACAGTATAAATGAAAAATAACAACAAAAAATGATATTTTGTCAGAGTTCACTGATTGTGAACTTCAATAAAATAATACAGATAATCTCATATATAGCAAACTTCACAGTTTTAAAGCTCTGCACAGTTTTTACCTCCTTCAAATATCATAGCAACTCTGTACAACAGTCCAGGCTGATATTTTACTCCCATTCTATGAGCGGTGACAGCGAAGCTCACAAAAGGTGAGCAGCTTGCCTAAGGTCATAGGGAGTAAGTGGAAGGCCCACAGGGTTTCACAGATTCCTGGACTTTCTCCCATTCTATCATATGGTAACAGAAGCTTAGTATTACTTTAGGACCCTTAAAACCCCCAAATAGTAAATGTAATTTAATACAACTTGTAATACACACAAGAAATTAAGGCATACAAGAAAACGGAAATATTCACTACTCCCTCAAAGAAAGATATGTCAAACCTATGAAGAGGTGAGTAGGATTTTTTTTCAATCATATTAGCAGATTATCCCATCTTACAGAGCAGAATTCAAGGGAATACAACACAGGACAGATAAGGTTTTATTTTGGATAGAGAAAATAATAATGGATAATATTTTAACATACCATGGCAGTGCTATGTATTATTTGTATTACCTAATGCTCAAACAATCCATTGAGGGAGACAAAATTTTCATTCTGATTTTGCAAAAGGAAAAAATGAAGATTGAAGAGATCAAACAGGTAGGAAGCAACAAAAGATCTGCGATTGGATCCCCTGTTTATCTAATGCAAAACCTGCATGTTTAGCCAGAGTGAGGCCATATTATGCTCTGGAGAATAGAGGGAAGCCAGAAGAACAAACAAAACCCAAGATTAATTAAAGATACAACTGAAAAAATAATGTTGATCTTTAGGATTGCCGTGTATTCTTGGCCCATTTCTCCTATTCGATTCTCCCCATAGTTATCCAAAGAAGCCACTGGATATTTCCTCTCCAGATCTAAAGTTGCTCTCTAAAAAGTGCCTGGATCTCATTTAACATAAAGGACAAGTGACTTTTCACAGTTTTAAAAGTCCTTGCTCCTGAAGCTTTAGATCAGCCTTCAGTTAATCCTTTGGAAGCTTAAATTGCTTAATTTTTAGGAACTGTAGTTTGGGGATAGGAAAAAAAGAACACAGTTCTACAATATATGGCATGCAGTCAGTTGATTTGATAAGAATGCCAAGACAGAATTCCCTAGCTCTCCAGTGGTTAGGACTTTGCATTTTCACTGCCAAGGGGCTGGGTTCAATACCTGGTCTAAGGGAACTGAGATCCCGCAATCAGCACAGCAGAAAAGGAAGAAAGAAAGAATGCCAAGACAATTAAACAGAGGGGAAATAGCCTTTTTAAAAAATGGTGCAGGGACAACAGGATATCTACATGTAAAAGAATGAATTTGGATTCCTATCTAGCACCATATACAAAAATCAACTCAAAATCCTTCATAGTCTTAAGTGTAAGAGCTGAACGTGTCAACTCTTAAAAGAAAGATGTAAATCTTCATGTTCTTGGATTAAGTAATATTTTCTTAGATACGATACCAAAAGCATAAGCAACAAGAGGAAAAAAGAGTGAAACTGGACATGATCAGAATTAAAAACCATGCTTCAAAAAACAGCCTCAAGTGAAAAGATGATCCACAGAATAAGAGAAAACTCAGAAAATCATGTATCTGATAAAGGACATGTATCTAAAATATATAAACATGTCTTCAAACCAAGTAGTAAACAGCATATTAACAATTAACAAGTGACCAAAGTATCAAAATCACTCTATGTTGTTGTTTAGTCACTAAGTTGTGTCCAACTCTTTTTTGACCCCATGGACTGTAGCCTGCCAGGCTCTTCCATCCATGGGATTCTCCAGGCAAGAATACTGGAGTAGGTTGCCATTTCCTTCTCCAGGGGATCCTCCTAACCCAAGGAGATATGTAAATAGCCAATGAAGCTATGAAAAGATGCTCACCAACATTAGAAATCAAGGAAATGCAAATCACGATGAGATACCAAGTAGGATGACACTCTTCAGAAAGAAAGATAATAATACCTTTAGGCAAGGATGTGAGAGACACTGGAACCATTATAAACTACTAGTGAGAACATAAAATAGTGCAGCCACTTTGGAAAACAGTTGGCAGTTCTGCAAATGGTTAAACAGTCACCATGTGACCTGGTGATTCTACCCTTTGGTGTATACCCAAGAGAATTTATAACATATCCACAAAAACCTGCACACAGATGTTCTTAGTAGCATTGTTAATAATATCCCCAAAGTAGAAAATCCCAAATACCTATCAACTGATAAATGGATAAACAAAACATAGTATAACCATACATTGGAGCATTATTTGGCAATAATGAAGTGATAACGCATGCTACAACTTGGATGGAGCTTGAAAACACTGTGCTAAGTGAAAGGTGCAAGTCACAAAGGACTACATATTATATTATAATTATAATACATTGTATTATTTCATTTATATAAAAAGCCTAAAATAGATAAATCTATTGAGGTGGTAAATAAATTAGTGTCCTAGGACTGGGAAGACATGGAAAGTCTGAAGGTAATGGCTAAGGAATAAGGAGTCCCTCTTGAGGGTAATAAAAACATTCTAAAATATCCAGTACTGTACTGGATATAGTATTCTGTGAGTAAACTAAGAGCCACTGAATTGTACACTTTAAAAGTGTGAATTACATGGTATGTGAATTATATTCCATTAAGGGTGTTTAAATATACCAATGCAACTGTAGGAATACAAATCAAGACTATGATGTCACTGCTAACCTATTGGAATTGATAGAATAAAAAATAGTGACAATACCAAATACTGGCAAGGATGTAGAGAAACTGCATCTCTCAGCTCTTGCTGGTAGAAATGTAAAGTAGTATAGTCAGTCTGGGAAATAATTTGGTGCTTTCTTAAAACTATACATGCACTTACCATACAACCTAGCAACAATGCTTCTGAGTGTTAACCCCAGAGCAATGAAAACTTATAGCCAAATGAATCCCATACATGATTGTTCATAGCAGTTCTGTTTGTAATTTCAAAAAAACTGAAATAATAAAAATGTCCTTCCAAAAAGGACAATTTACTTAAAAAGATTATGGTACAACCATACTGTAGAATATTACTCAGCATAAAAGGTAATGGACTATTGATATGTGCAACTTGGGTGGATCTCAAGGGCACTGCACTGCATGAAAAGAGCCAGTCTCGTGAGGTTACCTGTGTGATTCCATTTACACAACATTCTCAGAATGTCAAAATTACAGAGATAGAGAACAGATTACTGGGTTCCCAGGGGTTAGAAATGGTGGAGGGAAGGGAATGGATGTGGCCGTAAAGGGATGGCATGGGAAAAATCTTTGTGGTGATAGAATAGTTCTGCATCTTGCATCACCGAGTGGGTACAAAATGACATAGAATTTTGCATACCATGTACCAGTATTAGTTTCCTGGTTTTGATATCACATTATCATTAGGTAAGATATAATCATTGGAGAAAATTGGATGAAGTATACACAGAAACCTCCCTATACTATCTTTGAAATGTCCTCAAGTCAGTTCAGTCGCTCAGTCATGTCTGACTCTTTGCAACCCCATGGACTGCAGTATGCCAGGCTTCCCTGTCCATCACCAACTACCAGAGCTTACTCAAACTCATGTCCATTGAGTCGGTGATGCCATCCAACCATTTCATTCTCTGTCATCCCCTTCTCCTCCCACCTCCAATCATTCCCAGCATCAGGGTCTTTTCAAATGAGTCGGTTCTTTGCATCAGGTGGCCGAAGTATTAGAGCTTCAGCTTCAGCATCAGTCCTTTCAATGAATATTCGGGACTGATTTCCTTTAGTATGGACAGGTTGGATCTTCTTGCAGTCCAAGGGACTCTCAAGAGTCTTCTCCAACACCACAGTTCAAAAGCATCAATTCTTCAGCACTCAGCTTTTTTATAGTCCAACTCTCACATCCATACATGACTACTGGAAAAACCAAAGCTTTGACTAGATGGACCTTTGTTCGCAAAGTAATGTCTCTGCTTTTTAATATGCTGTCTACGTTGGTCATAACTTTTCTTCCAAAGAACAAATGTCTTTTAATTTCATGGCTGCAGTCACCATCTGCAGTGATTTTGGAGCCCACAAAAATAAAGGCTGTCACTGTCTCAACTGTTTCCCCATCTATTTGCCATGAAGTGATGGGACCAGATGTCATGATCTTAGTTTTCTGAATGTTGAGTTTTAAGCCAACTTTTTCACTCTCCTCTTTCACTTTCATCAAGAGGTTCTTTAGTTCTTCTTTGCTTTCTTCCATAAGGGTGGTGTCATCTGCATATCTGAGGTTACTGGTATTTCTCCAGACAATCTTGATTCCAGCTTGTGGTTCTTCCAGCCCAGCATTTCTCATGATGTACTCTGCATATAAGTTAAATAAGCAGGGTGACAATATACAGCCTTGACGTACTCCTTTCCCAATTTGGAACCAGTCTGTTGTTCCATTTCCAGTTTTAACTGTTTTTCTTGACCTGCATACAGTCCTGTAGATCTGTAATTATTTCAAAATAAGTTAAATACATGTATGTATGTTTCTATCTACATATCACAGTATACATAAATACATTGCCATAAATATGTATATATTTATCTATTACATTGCAGTTGGCAGACAATCAGTAACTATTAACTAAGCTATTTCTTGAGGAGATGTGCATAAATGTAAAGGAAATGGAAGAAAATTTATTAAAATTAAGCACAGTATTCCTCACTACTCTCAGACAATGCCCAAGATAAAAAAACAGGAGAAATGAGTCATCCTCTGGAGAACTTATAATACGTTATGTTCCTTGTCTACATTGAAAATGTGTGCAAATAAATGATCAACATGCCACATTCCCTAAATTTTACCAGCTTCTAAATATACATTATAATAGTAAAGCTGTCTAAGTCATGGCTTTATTCCCCCAATCTGGAGGAAATGCTATGCTTATAAGAGCTATGACTTCATTTCCTTCCAGAGCAAGTTCCCTGCTTTTAGGTTCTTGGACATGTGAAATTCCCTCATCTTTCACTCCATGGGGCAGCTGGTTTCCAGGCTTGGAGTAAGTTCAAATGTTGTGGTTCAGAACATGCCAGCAGCTGCCAGAAGGATCCTAATTTTTCAGTTCCTCGGCCATTGTGAGAAAGGCTTGTTGGCCAAGGTAATCAGAGACTGACTCCACTTCTCAACACAAACCAGACAGCCAGGGTGGAGGGCTTCCCCTTGGGAGCCAGGCTCAGCTTTTCATCCATACAAACTTCTTTCACAAGGTCTCAGCTGCATGAACCTCATCTCTCACTGGTCACGTCCCTCCCCAGCTGGAGGGAAATAAAGCTCTGTGAAATTGGTGGCCACACACAAACATGTACTCCATTTCTTAGGTTGCCGGGGCCCACCAGGCAGAATGGACCCAACAAGGATGCCATCACTACACAGGAAGCCATCTCCAATGATCCTTTTATCTCTAATTACAATCCCTCAAGCCTTCTACCCAATTCTCAAACTTCCTGCTACACTTCGCGTTGTTGTGTGTGTTTTCTCGTCTACTACAAAGTCTCATACCACTCACATCACAGTTCAGTTATATTCTATTGTTAACATTATTACTGACAGTCACCATTTCAAAAAGCTTATTATGTTCTAGGACCTTATATACACTATTTAATTTAGTTATGACAACAACCATCCATGGGAGACAATTATTTTCTCAATTTTCTGAACAAACTTAAAACAACATCAGCAACAATTGAGGTCTGCATATTTCCAAAGTCTTTGCTTATAATGTTGCCACCATTGGTCTCCTTGTGATATGCAAGAACCTGTCTTTCCATGGTCCGTGCTATGAAGCTCGGAATATGAGACAATTGACCTTGAATGCTGTTAGGTGACTCTTGATCAGTGGCTCTCATACAGCACATAGGCTTTGAGCCCATTTCCTCATTCATGAAAATTGAAGATGAAAATAATGCCTGCCTCACTAGACTGTTGTGTGAACTAAAATGAGATAATAGTGTTTGTAAACTACTCAGTATAAAGAAGTGAAGTCGCTCAGTCATGTCCAACTCTTTGTGATCCCATGGACTGTAGCCTACCAGGCTCCTCTCTCTGGCCATGGAGTTTTCCAGGCAAGAATACTGGAGTGGGTTGACATTTCCTTCTCCAGGGAATCTTCCCAACCCAGGAATCAAACCCAGGTCTCCCGCATTGCAGGCAGACACTTTACAGTCCAAGCTACCAGGGAAGCCCACTCAGTATGATGCCTGACAAAATATGGACCCCTGTGACTGTCTCTGAGGTGAATTAAGGAATGAGTCTATAGTAATTAGCATGAATAGGGGAGAAAAGAGACGCAAAGTGCCAATGACTAACAGGACTCAAAGTCATATTTGCTTTGTGACACTAGTCAGACACATTTAGATAAGGAAGCCCCATGGCTCTCTCTCAATTCTATTGTCCGTTGCTGTCTGTGGACAGTTAGTGCTAATCAGGCTGTATCAAACCCTTGGGAGCAATTTACTTTGGTTCTGTAAGCACCAATGACATCTCTAAGGCAGCTGTTCAAAAGCACTGTTTTTTTTTAAGTGAAGTATATAATAACTTATAATGTATTCATTTCTGGTGTACAGCAAAATGATTCAGATATCTAGATATAGATATTCTTTTTCTTATTCTTTTCTATTATGATTATCACAGCATATTTAATATAGTTCCCTGTTCTATATAGTAGGACCTTGTTATTTATTCATTCTATTTAAAATTGTTTTCATCTACTAATCCCTAAATCCAATCCATCTCTCTCCCCACCCCACTTGGCAACTACTAGTCTGTTTTCTATGTCTGTGAGGAGTCTGTTTGGTGGATAAGTTCACTTGTGTCATATTTTAGACTCCATATATAAGTGATTTGTCTTTCTCTTTCTGATTTATTTCACTTAGTATAATAATGTCTAGGTACATCCATGTTGCTATAAATGGCATTATTTGATTCTTTTTTATGGCTGAGTTCAGTTCAGTCGCTCAGTCATGTCCGACTCTTTGCGACCCCGTGAATCGCAGCATGCCAGGCCTCCCTGTCCATCACCACTGCCGGAGTTTACTCAAACTCATGTCCATCGAGTCGGTGATGCCATCCAGTTATCTCATCCTCTGTCATCCCCTTCTCCTCCTGCCCCCAATCCCTCCCAACATCAGGGTCTTTTTTTTTTTTTTTTTTAGTTGGAGGCTAATTACTTCACAACATTTCAGTGGGTTTTGTCATACATTGATATGAATCAGCCATAGATTTACACGTATTCCCCATCCCGATCCCCCCTCCCACCTCCCTCTCCACCCGATTCCTCTGGGTCTTCCCAGTGTACCAGGCCCGAGCACTTGTCTCATGCATCCCACCTGGGCTGGTGATCTGTTTCACCATAGATAGTATACATGCTGTTCTTTTGAAACATCCCACCCTCACCTTCTCCCACAGAGTTCAAAAGTCTGTTCTGTATTTCTGTGTCTCTTTTTCTGTTTTGCATATAGGGTTATCGTTACCATCTTTCTAAATTCCATATATATGTGTTAGTATGCTATAATGTTCTTTATCTTTCTGGCTTACTTCACTCTGTATAATGGGCTCCAGTTTCATCCATCTCATTAGAACTGATTCAAATGAATTCTTTTTAATGGCTGAGTAATATTCCATGGTATATATGTACCACAGCTTCCTTATCCGTTCGTCTGCTGATGGGCATCTAGGTTGCTTCCATGTCCTGGCTATCACAAACAGCGCTGCGATGAACATTGGGGTGCATGTGTCTCTTTCAGATCTGGTTTCCTCAGTGTGTATGGTTAACTCTTCGCATGAGGTGGCCAAAGTATTGGAGTTTCAGCTTCAGCATCAGCCCTTCCAATGAACACCCAGGACTGATCTCCTTTAGGATGGACTGGTTGGATCTCCTTGCAGTCCAAGGGACTCTCAAGAGTCTTCTCCAACACCACAGTTCAAAAGCATCAATTCTTTGGTGCTCAGCTTTCTTCACAGTCCAACTCTCACATCCCTACATGACCACTGGAAAAACCATAGCCTTGACCAGACGGACCTTTGTTGGCAAAGTAACGTCTCTGCTTTTTAATATGCTATCTAGGTTGGTCATAACTTTCCTTCCAAGGAGTAAGCATCTTTTAATTTCATGGCTGCAAGTCACCATCTGCAGTGATTAGCATATGGCTGAGTAGTATTTCATTATACGTGTACCACATCTTTTTTATCCATTCATCTGTCAATGGACGTTTCAGTTATTTCCATGTCTTGGCTATTGTGAATAGTGCTGCTATGAACATACTAGTTCGTGTATCTTTTAGAATTACAGTTTTGCCCAGGAGTGGGATTGTTGGATCATATGACAACTCTATTTTTAGTTTTTTGAGGAACTTCTGTACTGTTTTCCATAGTGTCTACACCAGCTTACATTCCCACCAACAGTGTAGGAGAGTTCCCTTTTCTCCACACCCTCTCCAGCATTTTTTTTATTTGTAGACTTTTTAACACTGTACATTCTGACAAGTATGAGGTGGTACCTCATTGTAATTCTGATTTGCATTTCTTTAATGCCAGTGGTACAGAACCCACCTACCAATGCAGGAGACATAAGAGATGCAAGTTTGATCCCTGGGTGGGGAAAATCCCCTGGAGGAGGGCATGGCAACCCATTCCAGTATTCTTGCCTGGAGAATCCCATGCACAGAGGAGCCTGGTGGGCTACAGTGCATAGGGCCACAAAGAGTTGGACAAGACTGAAGTGATTCAGCATGCAGCAATGATTAGCAATGTTGAGCATCTCTTTTTATGCCTGTTGGCCTGCTCTATGTCTTCTTTGGAGAAACATCTACTTAGATCTTCTGCCCATTTTTTGATTGGGTTGTTTTTTTGTTGTTGAGTTATATGAGTTGTTTGTATATTTTGGAAATAAAGCTCTTGTCGGTTGCATCATTTGCAAATATTTTCTCCCAGTCCGTAGGTTCTCTTTTTGTTTTGTTTATGGTTTCCTTTGCTATGCAAAAACTTATGTTTTGATTAGGTCCCATTTGTTTATTTTTGCTTTTATTGCCTTAGGAGATGACCTAAGAAAACACTGGTACAGTTTGTATCAGAGAATGTTTTGCCTACATTCTCTTTTAGGAGTTTCATGGTGTCCTGTCTTATATTTAAGTCTTTAAGCCATTTTGAGCTTATTTTTGTGTATGGCGAGAGGGTGTATTCTAACTTCATTGATTTTTATGTGGCTATCCAGCTTTTACAGTACCTCTTGCTGAAGAGACTGTTCTTTCTCTATTGTATAGTCTTCCCTTCTTTGTTGAAGATTTATTGACTCTGTAAGCATGTAGGTTTATTTCTGGGCTTTCTGTTCTGTTCAGTTGATCTATGTATCTGTTTTTGTGCCAACATCATACTGTTCTGATTACTGCAGCTTAAAGTATTGTCTGAAGTCTGGGAGGGTTACACCTCCAGGTTTGTTCTTTTCCCTCAGGGTTGCTTTGGCAATTCTGGTCACTTATGCTTCCATATAAATTTTATGATTCTTTGTTCTAGTTCTGTGGACAGTGTCATGGGTAATTTGATTACGACTGCATCAAATCTGTAGATTGCTTTGGGTAGTATGGCAATTTTAACAATATTAATTCTTCCAGTTCAAGAGCACCGGATATCTTTCCATTTATTTGAATCACCTCCAGTTTCCTTCATCAATACTTAATATTCAGGATATAAGTCTTTCACCTCTTTGGTCAAATTTATTCCTTAGTATTTTTTATGTGATTTTAAAACTTATTTTAAAATAATTTTTTAAACTTTTCTTTTCTGATATTTCATTGCTACTGTAAAGAAATAAAACAGATTTCTGTATGTTAATCTTGTATCCTGCTACCTTGCTCAATTTATCAGCTCTGGTGGTTTTTTAATTAAAATATTTATTATTTATTTACTTGGCTGCACCAGGTTTTAGTTGCGGTACATGAATCTTTGATCTTCATTGCAGCATACAGGATCTTTAGTTGCAGCATGCTAACTCTTAGTTCTCACATGTGGAAATCTAGTTCCCTGACCAGAGATCAAACCCAGGCTCCCTGATTTGGGAGCATGGAGTCTTAACCACTGAACTACCAGGGAAGTCCCTCAAGTAATTTTTGTGTGGAGTCTCTAGAGTTTTCTATATATAGTATCATGTCATCTGCATATACTGACAATTTTAACTCTTCTCTTCCAAATTAGGTACCTTTTATTTATTTTACTTGCATGATTACTGTGGCTAGGACTTTTAATATTATGTTGAATGAAAGTGGTAAGAGTGGGCATCCTTACCTTATTACAGAGTTTAGTGGGAAGCCTTTCAGCTTTTTCCCATTGACAAAAACACTGTGTTTCAGAAGGACTCACCCAAAAATGTTACATCTGAAGATCTCTCTCTCTACTGCTAGGCACAGGGATAACTTCATACAATAGCACAATTCATTTGTACACTGACTCATAGGTGACAGTTGTAACCAGTGTTTCTGTATCGTCAGCTGACCAATTCTGGAACTTTGAGATTTTCAGTTCATTCCGTTCACTTAGTCATGTCCAACACTTTGCGACCCCATGAATCGCAGGATGCTAGGCCTCCCTGTCCATCACAAACTCCCAGAGTTTACTCAAACTCATGCCCATCGAGTCGGTGATGCCATTCAGCCATCTCATTCTCTGTCGTCCCCTTCTCCTTCAGCCCCCAATCCCCCCCAGCATCAGGGTCTTTTCCAATGAGTCAACTCTTCACATCAGGTGTCCAAAGTACTAAAGTTTCAGCTTCAACATCAGTCCTTCCAATGAACACCCAGGACTGATCTCCTTTAGGATGGACTGGTTGGATCTCCTTGCAGTCCAAGGGACTCTCAAGAATCTTCTCCAACACCACAGTTCAAAAGCATCAATTCTTTAGCACTCAGCTTTCTTCACAGTCCAACTCTCACATCCATACATGACCACTAGAAAAACCATAGCCTTGACTAGATGGACATTTGTTGGCAAAGTAATGTCTCTGCTTTTTAATATGCTATCTAGGTTGGTCATAACTTTCCTTCCAAGGAGTGTCTTTTAATTTCATGGTTGCAATCACCATCTGCAATGATTTTGGAGCCCCAAAAAATAAAGTCAGCCACTGTTTCCACTGTTTCCCCATCTATTTGCCATGAAGTGATGAGACCAGATGTCATGATCTTAGTTTTCTGAATGTTGAGTTTTAAGCCAACTTTTTCACTCTCCTCTTTCACTTTCATCAAGAGGCTTTTTAGTTCCTCTTCACTTTCTGCCATAAGGGTGGTGTCATCTGCCTATCTGAGGTTATTGATATTTCTCCCGGCAATCTTGATTCCAGCTTGTGCTTCTTCCAGCCCAGTGTTTCTCATGCTATACTCTGCATATAAGGTAAATAATCAGGGTGACAATATACAGCCTTGACGTACTCGTTTTCCTATTTGGAATCAGTCTGTTGTTCCGTGTCCAGTTCTGTTGCTTCCTGACCTGCATACAGGTTTCTCAAGAGGCAGGTCAGATGGTCTGATATTCCCATCTCTTTCAGAATTTTCCACAGTTTATTGTGATCCACACAGTCATCTACTAGTGAAATGGTGGGGGGAGGGGAGATGAGCAGGGGACAGGAGAAACTTCAAAAAGTTATTTTGTAAAATAAAGAAAATTTTAAACCTAAAGTATAGAAAGAATTTATCTCCATTTTTAAAAAAATGTACAAAATTTGAATAGCACTCACCACAGTGATCTTTTTTTCTTATTCTACTGTATACCCATGAAAATATTGTTGTTGAACCAACCTCAATATATGGAGAGGTTTTTAGGAATGACTTCAGTATATTATTAAAAATATACTTCATAAACATCCAGAAGCACGGTTACTATTTTCGGTTTACATAAGAAGAAATTAAAGAATACTTAGGGTAAAGAGATTTTCCAAAGACACAGTGTATTAGACTCAGTGGGTGGACTCAGAACCAAAAAGCTCAGAATTAGGATGTTCTCGTGATGTAGTGCCAGCAACCTATGAAATGCTGAGTAATTCACAAAATCTTGGTCACAGCAAATTTTAGGCTACAGCTATGTAGCTGTAAATACATAACAGAAAACTGAAATTTTCATCAGTTATATTTAGTTTTTCTACTTCCCCAGAAAACAAATCATATATCTAGATAATCTAAAAATATGGTTACCAATTCATTATAAAATAATATTAGTCTCTATATTGCATGCTGCTGCTGCTGCTGCTGCTAAGTCGCTTCAGTTGTGTCCGACTCTGTGCGACCCCATAGACAGCAGCCCACCAGGCTCCCCCATCCCTGGGATTCTCCAGGCAAGGACACTGGAGCGGGTTGCCATTTCCTTCTCCAATGTATGAAAGCAAAAAGTGAAAGTGAAATCACTCAGTCGTGTCCGACTCTTAGCGACCCCATGAACGGCAGCCCACCAGGCTCCTCTGTCCATGGGATTTTCCAGGTAAGAGTACTGGCGTGGGTCCCCAGTGCCTTCTCCGCTATATTGTATACATATACGCAAATGGAGAGAACATAGCTTCATCATGCTTTCTTTATGTCTTCCTCCCCTGCCTCTCGTCTTTTCCAGCATCTAACACATTCTCAGTGCTACCTAATGCCTTAACCTTTCATATACTCTGCATACTACAGTAGGAAAGTGTTGGGGTAAGTAAAGTTTTTATAAGTTTGTATATGGTTTTAGAAACAATTTGATAATTAAAACATCTTGGAAACTCAGCTAAGTAAGAGCCACTCAAACTTTGCTACCAGGTCCCAACATCATGATAAGGTATTTTCTCCTGAGATAAGATTGCCTGGTTCAACCTGCTAAGACTTCTCAGCTCAAGTCTTCAGATTTACTGCCCTTTTGAGCCACTATTTTATTTTACTTTTCATCTTGATGTATATTTTATTGATTTGACTTTTGCCAATTTAGTAAAGAGCAAAATACTTAGGTTTTTAAATTATGCAACCTTCCTACCATAGACCTTATCATATTGTTCCCTAAAATTGCACAATTTAGTTCTCAATGCACTCAGCCTGTCTTGGCACTCTTTCTCTAAACCAGCATGCAAGCCTGTGGTTTATCTCCTAAATTATCAAATTTATAGTAAAATGCATATAAATTCTCATCACAGTTTGTAGAGCCTTGGCTTTCTGACATGTAACAATCCATTTTTAAATTTGCTCAAAAATCTAGTTAGAAGATATACACTTGCTCAATATCTAAAATAATACTTCAGCTTGATCAATTGCTGCTTCCATTGGAAAAACATAGGAAAGGAATAGGTTCAAAAGTCAGTAGGTGGGTTTCAAAAAATTTTTTTTAACTTTTTATTTTATTATTGGAGTTTAGCTGATTATGGGCTTCCCTGGTGGCTCAGTGGTAAAGAATTCACCTGCCAATGCAGGAAATATGTATGGATTCAATCCCTCAGTCAAGGCAATCCCCTGGGAAAAGAAATGGCAACCCACTCTAGTATTCTTGCCTGGGATATCCCATGGACAGAGGAGCCTGGAGGGCAATAGTCCATGGGGTTGCAAAAGAGTCGGAGACGACTGAGTGACTAAACAACAACAATAACCGATTCAGAATGCTGTGATAGTTTCAGGTGGACGGCAAAGGGACTCAGCCATCTGTATACATGTATCCATTCTCCCCTAAACTCCCCTCCCATCCAGGCTGTCGCATAACAGCAAGCAGAGTTTCCTGTGCTATACAGTAGGACCTTGTTGGTTATCCATTTTAAATGTAGTAGTGTGTACATCAGAGAAGGCAATGGCAACCCACTCCAGTGTTCTTGCCTGGAGAATCCCAGGGATGGCGAAGCCTGGTGGGCTGCCGTCTATGGGGTCACACAGAGTCGGACACGACTGAAGCGACTTAGCAGCAGCAGCAGCAGTGTGTACATGTCCACCCCAAACTCCCTAACTCTCCCTTCCCCTCACTCTCCCCCTCTAAGAGCCACTATTTTTGAACAATGCCTAGTGTCACTATCATTGTTGCAAAGAACATTTTTTGATGGACTAGACCCTCTGCATGCAAACACTTGAGCTGACAGCACACATCTGAGTGAGACGGCTTAACACCAGTTCCACTCTTGGGAATAATCTGGAGAGCTTTCAAACCAAGTCCCATGGACCTCCACTCTCCAAGGTGTGGTTATATGCACCCTTCTGCTCCCTCACTCCCAAGAACACCAGCAGCAGTAGAGACAGCAATGCTTCATATTCAAATTAATTTGGCCAATGCTGCATTATGTTATTTTCATACAGGCCTGGTCAGAGACTATATCCTAACATTCATTATGAATTTTCAAATATACTGATTTTTTTCAAATATACTTAACCAAAGTATCCATTTTATAGGATTCAAGGAGGTAACATAAAAAAAAAAATTCCTGGACTATTATTTATGGGAAATGTGGTGTAGGAAATAAGTTCAAGCATCAATGTGCTAAACTAGTGTAGTTTACTTGAAACTTTTCAGATTTGTAAAATATTTCACTAACTGTATACCCTAGAGTGAAAAGATAAATTGCAGATGCCTTTATTCTCCAGATGTCATGACTCCCTGGACTTGGGCCTGAAACATTCTATAATTTTTCTCCTTTCCAGGAACCAAGGCCACCTCCCTCCATAAATCTATCCTCAGCTATAATTATAAAAGTGAGAGTTTAAGAAAAACACAAAATGTTCCAATAAACATGCTGCATGCAGTATTTCACTTAATTCTCTGGTTACTGCTGTGAAATACCTGTAATAATTGTTCCCATTTACATATGAGGGATCTAAGTCTCGCTAGGTGAAAGCATTTTTGAGATCACTTTTATAATTATTGGAACGGAGGCATACTCTCTGCAGAGCCAGCATCTTTCAACACCTTTCTGTGCTGTGTACGGCCTAGTGCCTAAATTGATTCTTGGTACCTTGCAAAAAAACCTGCACATGACTCTCCACTTCTGCAACCCCAGTGCCTTAAGTGCCTTAAGAAAAAAAGTGCTGTTTTATCAAAAGATCAAGACATCTGTGGAGGGGTAGAGGGGACTGATTGGCTGTCCCTTCTCAGACAAAGGCTGTGTCCATTTTAGTTCCTTTGTGAGCTTCTCCACACTTGAGGACCCTCAGGGAACACAAAAGACTTGGGAAAAGCAAAGAGCAGTCCAGCTGACTGATAAAAAGCCTTCTCTGTGTCCTGTCTTCTGACTTGGACCCCAGTGAATACCATTTGTTTAAATAATGATGAGAACACAATAGAAACGATGAGGTTGCCAAGAGCCCATCCATTCAGCCTCTATTTGGCTAAGGGAAAAACAAAAGAAAAAGAAAGAAGAAAACCTGATGTGGTTATGACATGGTTCATTGGGCTCAGAGTTCTCCAAACTGAAGTTTGAACTGGAATCCCAGGATCCATCAGTTCTAAGGAATAAAGAAGTTGGCAGATGAACAGGACCTGCCTCCTCCCTCAAAACGAAAGTTGGAGGAGACATCTGGTGAGGACTTAGGAATAACTGTCAGAGCAGCAGACCTCAGTGATACTCCCTTCCTGTTACTGCCCCAGTTGGGGGTGGGATGGGTAAGAGGTGGAGGGTTTTGGATGGCGGAACAGGGGTAAGGTCCTGACCTGTGTTGTCTCTGGATAGAGGTTGGAGGCCTAGCTCTTTCTTGCTCAGATTATGCTCTCTCTCTCTCTCGCTCTCTTTTTTTCTTTTTGGCTGTTCTGGGTCTTTGTTGCTGCATGTGGGCTTTCTCTAGTTGCGGCGAGCAGGGGTGGGGGCTTCTCATTGTGATGCCGCTCTTGCTGTGGCGCGCAGGCTCTAGGCGTGCAGGCTTCGATAGTTGCAGCATGCCAGCTCAGTAGTTGCGGCTCACGGGCTATACTGCGTGGGCTCAGCAGTCGTGGTACACCGGTTTAGTTGCTCCACAGCACGTGGGATCTTCCCAGACCAGGGATCAAACCTGAGTCCCCTAATTGGCAGGTGGACTCCCATCCCACTGCACCACTAGGGAAATCCAGATTATGTGCTCTTGATCAGGTTAATAGTACTTCTCTAAGACTTCATTTCCGTCACCCGAAGAAGTGGAGAAAAAGTAGCCAACAAGTTTTATGAAAATTCAGTAATTTAGTAAACCTAGAGTGGAAATGGAAAAATTTTGCTCCTCATTGAAAGCAGAATGCCCACCATTGAAACTATGGATGATGCATTAATGTCTTCCCATTTCTTCTTTCATCCAAGAGCCCTAAACTCTCCTTCCTATTTTAGCCATATGCCACATAAAATTTTAAAAAGAAGCATGTAGTGCTTAAAATCCAGAACAGCAGATAATGAAAGAAATAGAGATGCTGGTGAAGCCATTATGTTTCGAGCTATCCATGAGGACTAGTCATCCAGGGAAGAAAGGGGGATATCGTTACAACTCATCATGCACGGAAGTTCACAGCTATCCCCATTGTACCCTGAAGCCTGACATCCTAACTTACAGAGACATCAGCATACCTCCCTGGCCTCCAGCACAAGGAACTCAGAACTGCCCATTGAGGAATGGCCACTGAATACTGTTCTTGCAGGTGGAGACTGTTGTGACCCAGACTTCTCTGGGCAGGAATGCTGCAGCCCAGCCCAAAACTTGTATCTCATAGTGTTGCCAATTTCATTTCCCTTCAGCCAATTCTCTGTGTAACCAACAGGAGGCACCAGATGGTGGCATTAAATTTTCCCATTGATTAGAATCCTACACACCTCAAAAACTACACTCACTATCTACATGGTGTTACCAAACCTCTGGCTACTGGAAAATCAATACCCAAGAAGCAGTTGGTAGAAAGGAATGTTGCTTTTAATCAGAATGCCTCTAATCTGGGGAGATGGGCTCAATGTTTCCCAAAAACCATTTCCCAAGATTCTGCTTGGCCATGAAAGTTTTTAAGGGGAAAAGAGAATTAATCCTAATTAATCACTGAGATGGGGGTCGGAATTCTCACTCTCCCCCACTGGGTGCAGGCTTGTTGACTTCTTGTGATCTTTATTTTTTTCCACTTTTTTTTTTCCTGTTTTTGACTGCACCGTGCAGCATGCAGGACCTTAGTTCCCTGACCAGGTATCGAACTCACACTCCTTGCAGGGGAACCATGTATCTTAGCTGCTGAACTGCCAGGGAGGTCCCTTGTGATCTTTCTTTAGATGCCATCTTGTTCACACAGCTTGTTTGCAAGATCACTGAAGGGGAAGCTAGAGAAAAGATCTGGTCATCTGTTAATCACTCATTCTTCATTTCTACTTCTTTGATCTGTTGAAAGAACCAATAGGTGGGCAAGATATTGTATGGTCAAAAAATTTGAAAAAAAATAAAAAAAATAAAAAATTAAAAAAAAAAAAAAAAAAATTTGAAAGGTATGCTAGGGTCAGGAATGAGTAGAATATTGCGGCCCCTGATTTAAAAGTTAGCTCCAATGTAGCTTTGCTTACATTGACAAGAAAAGGGGTTTCCTGCTGAAAGTAATTTCCTGCAAAGACTTGCTTACAAATGTACTCAATAAATGGAACCCCCTTTATAAGGTGAGACAACACCAGTGGGGTGAGCACCTTCTTTCCAAAATAGGAAGAATTTATAACCATGTACAGATTATCATCAAGGCGAGGCCAGGATACTATCTTAACAATTCTCAGAAATATCATTTAATCTCTGTCAGCTTTGTCCAGACTTTAATTTTCTTTA
The DNA here is from genome assembly GCF_019320065.1 of Cervus canadensis. NCBI lineage: Eukaryota > Metazoa > Chordata > Mammalia > Artiodactyla > Cervidae > Cervus > Cervus canadensis. The sequence goes on from NC_057389.1 coordinate 50,164,912, forward strand.
AACTCAATCTCCTTAAGCTGATTCCTAATTAACTTGTTATTCTTCAAAATATCTTCTTTGTCAACTTCCTCATTGTTCCCGTATGGGAAAAAAAGTAATTTTCCCTCTACTCTTTTAGATTCTTGGCTGAGAATTCCTGTAATTGAGGCAAATTGACAGCAGAAAACAGAAAAAGGTTTGATAGTATGTAGGGTTTCCCAGGTGGCTCAGTGGTAAAGTATCTATCTGCCAATGCAGGAAACGCAGGAGACGCAGGTTTGATCCCTGGGTTGGGAAGATTCCCTGGAGAAGGAAATGGTAACTTGCTCCAGTATTCTTGCCTAGAGAATCCCATGGACCGAAGAACCTGGCAGGCTCTAGTCCTTGGGGTCACAGAGTCAGACAGGACTGATCACACACATATACACAAGCACGAAAGAAAGATGTTGTGTTGGGTGGGAGGAGGGTGCTTATGGAAGATTTACAGGCAAAGCACAGTAAACAAGGCTATGGTTGTTATGCAGATATAAGTTGATGTCTTCTCCACTGATAAGAATTTCTGCAGATTTGACCATCCTCCTCTTCTGGTACAGAGACACCCTTACGAATAAAGATTTCCCTTGTTAATATTAAGGATAACCTCTGCTTGATTTGCAGAGATTCTCCTGTGTCTTCAACTTTTCAAACATAATCAAGGCCAAATAATCTATATGCCAAAGAGGAGTATTTTTGTTACCAAGTCCAAACTCACTCTGCTCACCGCACGATAGGCTGATGAATCCGAGAGATGAGGTGTTGAGGCAAGGAAGAAACTTTAATCAGGGAGCTGACAGACTGAGAAGATAGCAGACTAGTGCCTCAAAATAACCATCTTATTGGGCTCTGGATGCCAAATTCTTTTATAGATTAGAAAGAAAGAAGCAATGAGAAACTAAAGTCAAAAGGCAGAAGAGAGAGGGAGATGCAGTGAGGAAGTAAAGTGAAAGGGTCTTCAGTCTTGTAAAACATCTCCAAGGGAATTTCCAGTCTTCAGAAGGGGTGTGTTCAGTTCAGTTCAGTTGCTCAGTCACGTCTTGTAAGGTACAGTTCCGGCGAGGCAGAAGAGGAAAGACGACCTCAACAGAAGTAGGTTACCTTTATTCAGGCAAGGAGGGGCGACAGTCGGCCTAACGACCAGGCTGAGCGCCGAAAGGGATCAGGGAGGCTTCATACTTATAGGGAGGTTTGTGGAAGCGATAAGGGAAACGTCAATCAGGCGGGATATTTTGAGCATTCTTTTGTTGAGATGACACTTGTAGTTGGGCAGGGGGTGATAAGTCTTCTGGGTGGGTGTAGGGGGTGGTAGGTTTCCGGACAGGGGGTGATAAGTCCCAGATAGATGCAGCTGGCCTGGAGCATCAGGATGGAACTAAAGTTATGCTTTGTTTTCTCCGAAGTTAGATGATTCAGCAAGGGGCCTTTGAGACTGTTGTTCTCTTTTCTAGGCCCAAAAGACTCCTTCACGTCTGACTGTTTGCAACCCCATGGACTGCAGCACACCAGGCTTCCCTGCCCATCACCAACTCCTAGAGCTTGCTCAAACTATGTCCATCAAGTTGGTGATGCCATCCAACCATCTCATCCTCTGTCGTTCCCTTCTCCTCCTGCCTTCAATCTTTCCCAGCATCAGGGTCTTTTCAAATGAGTTAACTGTTCACATCAGGTGGCCAAAGTATTGGAACTTCAGCTTCAGCATCAGTCCTTCCAATGCATATTCAGGACTTATTTCCTTTAGGATTGACTGGTTGGATCTCCTTGCAGTCCAAGGGACTCTCAAGAGTCTTCTCTAACACCACAGTTCAAAAGCATCAGTTCTTCAGTGCTCAGCTTTCTTTACCATCCAGCTCTCATATCCATACATGACTACTGGAAAAACCATAGCTTTGACTAAATGGACCTTTGTCAGCAAAGTAATGTCTCTGCTTTTTAATATGCTGTCTAGGTTTGTCATAGCTTTTCTTCCAAGGAAAGCTTCTATTCACAGGTGGGCAGAGACAAACTATCTCACCATGAACTGAACAAAGGCACTTTAGTTTACAGTCAAGCAGAGGGGTAGGGTCCTCCAGGCAAGCCTTTGAGTATGATTATAATAATAAAAGCAAGTCAAAGAAACAGTTTCCAACGTGGAGTCAGACTTGGCTTCTTCCCTGCAACATTTTGAGGTGGCATGTTTTCCTTCCCTTCACTCCATTCTCTTTCCACTGTTGTATTACCTCCCTTCTATATATGTGGATTCTATATCAGAAGTGTACCTAAATTATCCTCAAAAGGATTTGAGTTATCTCCTATTATTTAAGTGAACTATGACCCCCCACCAACAGACACACAAACACGTACAAAAAAAAATTATTATGTAAAATCATGAGTCAGAGGTAAACAATGGCCAGGTCACAACAAAGAAACCAGCCATTTTCTGGCCCTACCCCACTGCTGTGGGTTTACAGAGAAGGATTTGCAGTCCTCACACTAAGGAGCTGCAGAGCATGCTAGGCTCCATGAGAATAAACAAGAAAATAGCAACCAAAGGAATTAGACATAAATACCTAAATAATTCAAGTAAAGGACAGCATTTGCTCATTAAGTATCTGAACATGTAAGCACTGGAAATTTTATCTTGGCCTGATTTGATCAATTAAGTTATTTTAGTTCATTCATTTTTGTTTGCCTAACTATAACTATCTGTCCCCAAGCTAGGCCCACCCAGGGTGGTATTTCAAGAGAATATAATTCCCCAATTTTGATCTCAGCATGAGGCCCTTCAGAATTTAACCACTGGGGTCCAGAATGAAACAGCATTTAAGAATCCACCCTTTCAGTTTTCATACAAAGAACTTCCTGGGGCAAAGGCAGGCACCCGACTGACTCAGCCTGCCGTCTTCACCCACTATCGCCCCCACCCTCAAGAAACTGGACCACCAAGCCTTCAAAGGGCTCCCAGTAAAGGCAGAACAAGTCATTTTCCCCAGGACAGTCCTGACTCTCTCTGCCCCTAACCTGGTAAGGGAAGCCACAATGAGTGAGTAAGGGTCTGTCCTTGTTTAAAGTTATTATCAAGGGTTAGCTGGCAATGATATAGCTGGCAAGTTCCTCAGCTGAAAAGAGAAGCAGAGAAGTCTAATTCTATACTCTGTGTTTGTATGCCAGTTTTAAAAAATTCAAATTATAATGATTATGCAAGAAAAACACAAGGTCCTACCAGACTCCTAGAAATGCATATGAAGATATAAACTAAAGAAGCCAAGAGCTTCCTAAGAAAAGGTATCTGAAGAGGTCCAGAAGGAACGTCTTGACGGGAAAAGAAGATAAAGCCAGCAGATTAGGTGATGCTGAAAGCTCATCCTCTGTGCACCAGTGCCAAGTCGAATCTCAGAGACAGAGTTTTGGGTGAAGTAGAAAAGAATAGCTTTATTGCCTTGCCAGGCCAACAGGGATACAGTGGGCTCATGCCCCCCACCCCAAAACTGTGTGTCCTAACTGGGAGAATTTGGTGAGGAGTTTTATAGAAATGGTTCCAGGATGGGGTTGTTGGTAAGGATCAGAGGTTGTGCAGAGCCTATACTCCTTTAATCTGGTCTCCTGATGAGCTTCTCAAGGTTATCTTGATTGAAGAATGCTAACATCTTCCATTTGTTGGGGGTTTTAGTTCTGTATTGAGCTCAAAGATATTGTAATGTGTATCCCTTGAGGCGGAAATTGCCTCCTTCCCTGGCAGGACCCAGGTTGAGGGCGGGGGTTGTTAAACAATGCATATATACGATTGTGGACATACTATGTGTCCACAAAGGAACGTTGGATGCACAATACATATACATATGGGTATGTGTGTTAGTTGCTCAGTCATATCTGACTGTTTGCGACCCCATGGACTGTAGCCCACCAGGCTCCTCTGTCCTTGGAATTCTCCAGGCAGGAATACTGAAGGGGGTAGCCATACCCTTCTCCAGGAGATCTTCCCGACCCAGGGATGAAATCCAGGTCTCCTGCACTGCAGGCAGATTCTTTACCATCTGAGCCCCCAGGGAAGCCCCTTACACTACAGTGGACAGAGTATGTTTCCACAAAGGAAACATAACTATGGTTGCCACTTCCTTCTCCAGGGGATCTTCCCAACCCAGGGATCAAACCTACATTTCCTGTGTCTCCTGTGTCGCAGGCAGATTCTTTACCTGCTAAGCCATTGGGGAGGCCATATAACCAGACGTGTGTAGCTATGCAACATAAGTGTAAATACATGTTTTATGCTAAGTGTCTTCAGATTTTTATGAAATTTTGTTTATATAAAAGAACTGAAGAAGGTTAGAAACTTACCCCCAATCCATGGCCAAGATTTGAAGGCATGTTTTTGGCTCCTAGATTGAAGTTCTTTCCACACCTGTGTGGTTCTCAAAGTGTGGGCCTCAGACCAGTCACATAAGCATCACCATCAGCATCAGGGCGTGTGTCAGAAATGCAGACTCGCAAGTCCTATCCCCAGGACTCCCAAATCAGAATCTGTATTTTAACAAGACCCCCAGATGATCTCCAAACACACTTCCATTTGAGAAGCTGGCATTCCACCATGTCACCTGCTTCAACTAGAGGGCATTTATTTCTAGCTATGGCATTACTCGGGATATGAAATAGTTGAGAAAAGTTCTGTATGAAATTTGAAAAAAATCTATGCCGTTTAAGACACCATATGGGATGAAAGAGTAAGCTACAAAGCAACGTGTATAGAATAATTGCATTTTAAAATAAACTTTATATAAATAAGCATGTATATCTATGCAGAGAATAATGACTGGAAAGATTTAGATGAAAATATTCTTTCTGGTGATGGAATTATGGGTAATGTTTTTCTTTCTTTTTTTTTTTTTTTTAAGTTTTGTTTAAGAAATAGCCGTTAAGTTTTAAAAGTTAGTTTATGGTAATCTTCACTGAATCTAGACAGCTAAGGGAAGATTAAAGTAAGGCATAGAAAAACCATAAATAGGCAAAAAAGAGCCCAATAGACTGTCACTACTGAAGTTTTCTGGGATAAACCCACCAAGCACAGAGCCTCTCAAGCATTCTCACCTTTCAGCCTCCTGCAACCCTTCCACTCCCTGCCAGAAGGGGCTCATTCTTCTGGCCCCCAGGGGGCAGCCCTGTGTGGGGTTCTCCAAATCTGACCCCCTCCATGCCCCCCAACCCCCATCCCTCTCCAGTGTGAATAATCAGGCGGCACGTTAGCCAAAACTCATTGAAAAGCAGGGTATGAAAGATTCTGGGCACATTAACAGCAACAACAAATGCTATAGTGACAGCAAGATAATATTTTACAAATAGAGGCAAATTCCCCAAACAAACAGAGAAGAAACGGAACAGGAACCACTCAGCATTGCTCAGCCCTAGCACTGGAGAATCTCTAGCTATAATGGTATCCTTTTTGTGGAAGGTAGGTAGAGATGGGAAGCGTAAATACAACAGACACTAGATGCGGGTCACATTGCTTAAGGAAAGGCCAAGTTCTGCTTAACTGTTTAACCTTGGGCAAGTCCCTTCATTCCTGTCCCTCTATTTCATGCCATTGCCAGTTTCCCAATCCCCAGCTTTGAGACTTGAAGGAGTGCTTTGTTAACTGTCAAGTTTACAAATGTGAGAGTTTCCCTGCTGCTTTGGTCTAAGGAAAACCACATTCCTATGTGTCTCCTCTCCCCTTCTACGATGCTATTTCCTTTCTGGTAGCAGACCTGTGGCTTTTTCACACATCAAGCAATTCTGCAATGCCACTGGGTGTCCTGTGATTTAACTCTATTCTGACATGGCAACCCACTCCAGTATTCTTGTCTGGAAAATCCCATGGACAGAGGAGCCTGGTGGGCTATAGTCAGTCCATGGGGTCGCAAAGAGTCGGACACGACTGAGCGACTTCACTTACTTACTTACTTACTGGCACTGTCTACCTAGAGACAGCATTAGATCCCACAGGTTAAGGGCTCAATCATACAAGACAGTTCTCCCCCTCCTGCCAATGGAAATCTCATGTCCCAGGTTTCCGCCTTCTAACCTAGGGGCTTTGAATCTGTGGTTCCTATGATGCCCGCCTTGCTTTCAATTTATTAATATTTGCTAGAGCAGTTCTCGGAACTCAGGAAAACATTTGCTCACTAGTCTGGCAGTTTGTTATAAAAGGATATAGCTCAGGAGCAGCCAGATGGAAGGGATAAATGCACAAGGCAAGTTGTATGGAAAGGTCTATGGAGCGTTCAAGCATTTTCTAGACACACCACTCTCCCACCACCTCCAAGTGTTCATCAAACCAGAAACTCACCAGATCTTGCTGTTCTCCAATTTTTATACAGATTTTACTCTCCAGCACCCTTCCCCTTCTCAGAAGTCAATGGGTAGGACTAAAAGTTCCAATTACTTGATCTTTTTGGTGACCAACCCCATCCTGAGGTTTTGTTGGGACCTTGGGGAAGATTCTCTGGAGAAGGAAATGGCAACCCACTCCAGTACTCGTGCCTGGAAAATCCCATGGGAGAAGCCTGGTAGGCTGCAGTCCATTGGGTCGCAGAGTCAGACACAACTGAGCGACTTCACTTCACTTCACTTCACTCTAAATCACCTCATTAGCATAAACTCAGGTCTGATTGAAAGGGCTTGTCATGAATAACAAAGGATAATCTTATCACTTAGGAAATTACAAGGGTTTAGGGAGCTTTGTGCCAAGAACCCAGGACACAGATTAGACATATTTCTTATTATACCACACATTTCCCCACTAGATCCATTCTATGCCCTTCTTTGAGCTAGTCTGGGCCTTGAGATGCTGATGTCTTTAGATTGTATTGTCCAGACTCCCTCACCAACTGGCTTCTGTTGGGTTTGGCCCATGGGAAGGAGCAATAGTACGTGATAAAGGTAGAGGTGAGGATATTTGCTCCTTCACTCCCATTTCCTTCTTATCAGATACCTGTGTTACTGTTAAGAATCCTCAAGAGCATGTTGTTCAGTCGCTCAGTCATGTCCGACTCCTTGCCAGCGCAAGGACTGCAGCACGCCAGACTTCCCTGTCCTTCACCAACTCCTGGAGCTTACTTACACTCATATCCATTGAGTCGGCGATGCCATCCAACCATCTCGTCCTTTGTCATCCCCTTCTCCTTCTGCCTTCAATCTTTCCCAGCATCAGGGTCTTTTCCAATGAGACCCTTCGCATCATGTGGCCAGGAGCACAGGGGCCTTTATCTACTGTGCCGTGCTGAAGTCTAGAAGGCATCCTCAAGATTTTGGTTGTACTAATCATTGAGTAGTCAGTCTTCTTATTCACTTGCTGCCAAACACTGAACATATAAACCTCAGAACTTTAGGAAGCAGTTGGCATAAGTTTTGTTCCCAGACTGTGAGTGAGAGTGCTTGGTATCCAAGCAGCTATGGAAAAGAACAAATGTGTATGCTTGTCTGCAGATAGGATAAATCACATGTCATGTACAAAAACTCTGTTATTTTTCAAATGTGTGTAAATAGAACTGAAACTAAAACTATGGAACTCAGGTTGGGGTTTGAACCCATGGTCTTTAAATTGAGATCACACATCTGCTTTCAGGACCTAATGAAGCTCAGGTTATTGATGTCTTATCATAGAAAGAATTCAGTGAGAGGCAAGTCAGTCGGTTCAGTCGCTCAGTCATGTACGAGTCTTTGCAACCCCATGAAGCGCAGCACGCCAGGCCTCCCTGTCCGTCACAAACTCCCGGAGTTTACTCAAACTCATGTCCATCGAGTCGGTGATGCCATCCAGCCATCTCATCCTCTGTCATCCCCTTCTCCTCCTGCCCCCAGTCCCTCCCAGCATCAGGGTCTTTTCAAACGAGTCAACTCTTCCCAAGAGGTGGCCAAACTATTGGAGTTTCAGCTTCAGCATCAGTCCTTCCAATGAACGCCCAGGACTGATCTCCTTTAGGATGGACTGGCTGGATCTCCTTGCAGTCCAAGGGACTCTCAAGAGTCTTCTGCAATACCATAGGTCAAAGGCATCAATTTTTCAGTGCTCAGCTTTCTTCACAGTCCAACTCTTACATCCATACATGACCACTGGAAAAACCATAGCCTTGACCAGACAGACCTTTGTTGGCAAAGTAATGTCTCTGCTTTTTAATATGCTATCTAGATTGGTCATAACTTTCCTTCCACGGAGTAAGTGTCTTTTAATTTCATGGCTGCAGTCACCATCTGCAGTGATTTTGGAGCCCAAAAAAATAAAGTCTGACACTGTTTCCACTG